>NC_067495.1:76399454-76694454 GCF_947179515.1 Apodemus sylvaticus | reverse complement strand
AGGCCCAGAAAATATTCTCAACAAAATTGTAGAAGGAAACTTTTGCAACCTAAAGAAAAAGAGACCTATAAACATATAAGACGTATATAGAACATCAATTGGACTGGAACAGAAAAGAAAATCCACCTTCCACACAATAATCAAAACACAAAATATGCAGAAAAAAAGTATATTAAATGCAGCAAAGAAAAAAAGGACAGAAAACATATAAAGGTGGACTTTTCTGAATTACCCCTGACTTCTCAACAGAGACTCTAAAAGCTAAAAGAGCCTGGATATATATTTTGCAACCTTCATCAATTCTTGATGAGTAATCATCTTTCCTTTCTAAATATAAGAATCAAATCTTTTTGCATTTTAGAAAATTCAGGTAATAGAATAACATGATGTTTTTCTTCTCCAATAGTGTTACAGATAAGTGTCTTCTGAATGTTGTTTGAAAGCTGATCATTACTAGAAAGAACCATAATCTGTGTTTTGAAACTTTGTTCTTACACAGTATATTTTACTTTATTATTTTGTTTATATTTCATTGAGAATGCTACATAAAGTAAAAACCCATGTATATATGCATCTTTGTAAAAAAAATCACAAATTTTATTTTAAGATTAAATGCTTGAACCTGGTGAATTAAATTATACACAGATGAACAGAGAATCACAACAAATTTACTTGACCATAGTTGTAAGATGGCATAGGAGCTTTCTCCTTAAAGAAGAACTAACTATGCATTTTTATGTTTAAATTTCAGAAAGCATGTGTAATCCCTTAGAAATGTGAAAGGATAAAGGAGATGATTCAATAGCAATAGACTGAGGAAGAATACCAAGGAACATCTATATGTTCAGAATATTTTTGTCTTCTCAGTACCATATTCATTCATTCCTTTTCAGTATAGGTTTATACTTCTTCTGAGGTGGGATTCTCTAATCTAAAATCAAAGGATTTCTTTGTAATGAACTTTACAAAGAAAGGGAAACAGTGGATTATGCTAAAGATGTTTATGAAATCTTGGGATATAATTTTACTTCCTATGGCTTCTTTTCTGGAATACTGAAAATGAGAGCTAGGATAGTAGGATGAAGTCTGAGGGAAACTTCATCAGGTACTGTCTTGAAGGGACTTTATTTTGGGATATCACTTTCAAAATTCCAACAACCTAAATTGAATTAAAGAAAGAAAGAAAGAAAGAAAGAAAGAAAGAAAGAAAGAAAGAAAGAAAGAAAGAAAGAAAGAAACAAACAAAGAAAGAAAGAAAGAAAGAAAAAAGTGAAAAGTGAAAAGCTAGTCTTTTCCATCTTCAGCTACCTTATTTTAAGATATTTGAATGTATTACATGAAAAGTATTCACAAGTATGTGAATCTAGTTACTTAAATGCAAAGAAGAAAATAAATTAAATCTATACTCAGTAAAAGAAAAATGGTACCCTGTAGTGTGCATGCTTACTTCATAATAGATCCATTTAAATGCAGATGACCAATGACAATAAAAAATAGCTTAGATGGGTCATATATATAGTAATGGTGGAGTGATAAGACATTGCAATTTGTGCCTCATTGGGTCTGAATGTTGGTTTCAAATCTTACCTTTGTCTTTGGTTGCTTCATTTGTTTTAAAATCAGTAGTTTTAAAGGGGATTTATCTAAATTAAGGTTTAATAGAATGAAAAACAAAACTAAACAGCAGTTTAATAGTTGTGGGAGGAACTCTATATCAGGATAGATTGTAAGTACACATCCTATTTTGCCCCCTAAATATACATAAGGTAACTGAATTGCAAGATGAGGGCCACTATAAAGTTTGACCTTATAAAAACCTAATGAGAGTCAGTCACTGTAAATAGCCTTTAATGTAAAGTACAATGGTGTCTGAAGGCCAAAGTTCCTATGCTTCTAATTCAAGCAGTGTGTAATTTTTCTCAGGAAATGAAGAGCTATGTTCTATTCCTAAGTGGCTCTTTTTGTAGAGAATTTTCCAAAAGTAACAACTACCTTCTAAAAATACTTAGTCGTATTAAATAACGAATGAGTGGGTATTGAAATCAATCACCATATATAAAGTCAAAAACTGCTCACTCAAATTAAGGATCTCATCATTATGTCAATGAACAGTTGCTATTATTGAGGTCTATGTCATTGAAAAATAATAGAATATATGTCTATTAAGATCAAAATCATTTTTCAACCATGTTTTCTTAGGAAAAATGTAATTCAAAGAAATGATAAACACTTTGAATATCTTTTTGTCATTCAATTCAGGTTACCTTCCATTGATATTACTGTAGAATTTGGTATCTCTAATCCCTATTATAAGTCAAATGAACCTATGTTCAAATTAGACTTTTCTGTCAGTAGGAAAACTGACTGTCCGATGACAGAAGGTCAGAACAACCAAGAAACAATTCACATAACAAATGATGCCCAAGAAGGAGATAGGACAGGCCCTTGGTTCTGGAAAGTCTCAGTGCAGCAGTGTAGGGAAATACCATGACAGGGAAGTGGGAAGGGATTGATTGGGGAACAGGGGGATCGAAGAGGGCTTATGGGACTTTTGGGGAGGGGGATCCAGGAAAGGGGAAATCACTTGAAATGTTAATAAAGAATATATCTAACAAAAAAAGAAAAAAATAAATGTAGATAAAGAATATGTCTAATAAAAAATACAAAAGAAAGGTATGACATTTTCTTACAATGTTCTCGATTTGTGGCCATGTCATAGAATTTTTGTCTTTAAACCTTAGTGTTAACATGGTGTTTACATGAAAATTTGAGGCGTCTAACATATTTGTTTTTGATAGTTGGTCAATATCTTGATTTCCTTGTGTTAATAGACCTGGGAAACCTGCTTGAGACTGAGTATGCTCGATATACAATGAATTGATCCAATTTTGTTTGCCTGTTGTAGCAGTAACACTAACATTTTTAATTCTGAATCATGTGAAATAAATTCAGCAGTTTTGACATGCAAAAAAAAAAGATTACTAAAGCAGAAGTAGTTTAGTTAAAGATTTGTTTTAGGTCTCTATTATATATGTTTCCTCTCATACATTTTTTTCAACATATATTTTCACCATTTTTGTAGTATAAAAATTATAGAAATAAGTTGCTTTCCAAATTATCTTTTAGGAAGCAAATAAAAGATGATTTTTGAGGTAAAAATTCTGTTCTGGGCCTTGTTATAATAGTTAAACAAATTCTTCACATGATTTTAAATTCATGGAAATGCACTGCGTAAATTAGCATTCCATCACTGCAAAAATTACATGAGACAATAAAATTATAGAATATGTATAATTCTATTTGTACATTCACACAGCATAATAATAATTAATAATAATATTCTCATATCTGATACAGTGAGAGAACAGATGTTAGGCCTTATGATGTTTGAAATATAGAGAAAATAATTACGTTTAGCACTGAATACCAAAGACTCAAGTAAAGTATTTATTCTAATATTCAAATAGTATATTATTTTGTTGATCATATGACAAATGTATAAAACATATAGCTATTCTATATGTTGAAATTATTAGCATAAATATCAGTGGGGGAATCATACATGATCACTAGGAACAATATAAATCATGATTAATTATTATCTTAAACACAAACTCTGAAAAAGTAATTGAAGAATATTCAAAAGAGTTTTGGGTTTGGATTAGATCACATTGATATATTTTAGAAATTTTTAAAATATTACTGTATAAAGGCATAATAATTAATAGGCTAATCAAAACTTACCAAAATAAGTGTTGAAATATAATTTTACTGAGCATAGTAAAATGTGGAAAACTAATGTACATTCATATTCACAATGGAGCAAATGATGCTTGCTTTAGAATTGACAGGACCATTATGATTTAACTTCTGCTATTGCCATTCCCTTGCCTGTTGATGATAATCTTATTGCTAAGGACACTATATTTACAGGTCTTCAATTCCAGAAAGATGGAGGAAAGTACTTTTTTGTAACAACTGCAGTTAATATAATGAGAGGAAATGTGGTTGACTGACTCTACTATATGAACTATCTGAGAGAGAGAGAGAGAGAGAGAGAGAGAGAGAGAGAGAGAGAACAAACAAATTGGAAAAATACAAAAACAAAAGCAACATGACAATTCCATATCAATTTAAAAAGCTAAGTCAGTGGAAGTAGTAGAATAAAAACTAACCATGAGATGAAGGAAATTTGAATAAACTGGACAAGAAACCCAGTTTCTGATTATTTTATCAGGAAAATATGTGTAATATATTTTGAAATCAATATATAAGTTTAGTTCACTTTCAATTGACAATTTTAGTTGGATATGTGTAGAAATCAAGAAATGTTAAAGCATTAACATATCATGTATTTGAATAAAAAATTTTCAATATAAGCTTTTAAGATAAGGTCATTACTCTTTAGATTCTAGAACAAGTTTAAAAGAACTACTGTATGATGTATGTGCTGCCTGGATGTGTCAGTATACTGTCTTTTTATGATAAAATATGATACCATTATCTTAAAGAGAAAACAGAAATAAACATGTGATATCCTGCATATTCAAATGAAAATTTAATGTATGAGAAATTGAAAAGATTATCTGTAAATGACAAGAAGTATGGAGAATTTGCTAATTAATGTAAGGAGTCACAACTTAATTAAGGAGATTGTTTCAATACTAAACGAAAGCATCATTTTCAGTCTTGTAATATACACTGAGCCCTTAGGTATTTCTTCACTTTGGCCCAAATAGCTTATTTACATGGGAACTCTAATTACCCAGATTGTACAAAGACAGAGTGGAAAAAGTGACAAGAAGGAGTCCTTGTATGAAAAGCCTCTTGTTCCTTAAACCCACAATTAACCACTCACCATGCCAAGCAACATTTCAATAAAGAAATGAAGAGCATATGGTAAGCATTTAGTGTTTGATACAGACCTACTGTAGTCTATCTGCTGCCCTGATTATGGTAGCTAAATAATTCCTACCTGAGAGCTATAGGACTAATAGACATAGGGCAACATCAAATGTTTACTGAATTCTCTTTGCACTTGAGTTTTTTCAGTGGAAATTCTTTTTCCTTAGATTTTGAAAAAGCAAATTTATGCACTGATTTTCTAAGAAATAATTGATACAACTGGTTAAACTACAAGAAGCTCTTCACAAAGAAAGAACCAGCTAGCAGCCATGTACAGTATCTGAGTCTGTAAATATGTATAAACTGCAATAGAAATTTTCCTTTGTTTGCCAAGGAACTAATAAAACACCCTTAAATTTTCACAAGACAGGGAATTAAACACTGTTGCTCAGACAAAAATGATTTAAAAATTTATTTTAGAGATAGGCTCTTCAGAGCATGAGTTGGATCTGTGCCTGTGAGTGACAAGTATTTTTTTTAATTCGATATATTTTTTATTTACATTTCAAATGATTTTCCCTTTTCTAGACCCCCACTCCCCAAAAGTCACGTGAGCCCCCTTCTCTAGCCCTGTCCTCCCACCCATCCCTTCCCACTTCCCCATTCTGGTTTTGCCAAATACTGCTTCACTGAGTCTTTCCATAACAAGGGGCCACTCCTCCATTCTTCTTTGTACCTCATTTGATGTGTGCATAATGTTTTGGGTATTCCAGTTTTCTCAGTTAATATCCACTTATTAGTGAGTACATACCATGATTCACCTTTTGAGTCTGGGTTACCTCACGTAGTATGATGTTCTCTAGCTCCATCCATTTGCCTAAGAATTTCATGAATTGATTGTTTCTAATGGCTGAATAGTACTCCATTGTGTAGATATACCACATTTTTTGCATCCACTCTTCTGTTGAGGGATACCTGGGTTCTTTCCAGAATCTGGCAATTATAAATAGGGCTGCTATAAACATAGTAGAGCATGTATCCTTATTACATGGTGGGGAATCCTCTGGGTATATGCCCAGGAGTGGTATAGCAGGATATTCTGGAAGTGAGGTGTCCAGTTTTCTGAGGAACGCCAGACTGATTTCCAGAGTGGTTGTACCAATTTGCAACCCGACCAGCAGTGGAGGAGTGTTCCTCTTTCTCCACATCCTCGCCAACATCTGCTGTCTCCTGAATTTTTAATCTTAGCCATTCTGACTGGTTTAAGGTGAAAGCTCAGGGTTGTTTTGATTTGCATTTCCCTAATGACTAATGAAGTTGAGCATTTTTTAAGATGCTTCTTCGCCATCCGAAGTTCTTCAGGTGAGAATTCTTTGCTTAACTCTGTACCCCATTTTTAATAGGGTTCTTAGGTTTTCTGGAGTCTAACTTCTTGAGTTCTTTATCTATTGGATATTAGCCCTCTATTTGATGTAGGATTGGTGAAGATCTTTTCCCAATTTCTTGGTTGCCTATTTGTCCTCTTGATGGTGTCCTTTGCCTTATATAAACTTTGTAAATTTATGAGGTCCCATTTGTCAATTCTTGCTCTTAGAGCATATGCTATTAGTGTTCTGTTCAGAAACTTTCTCCCTGTACCGATGCCCTCAAGGGTCTTCCCCAGTATCTTTTCTATTAGCTTCAGAGTGTCTGGCTTTATGTGGAGGTCCTTGATCCATTTGGATGTGAGATGGAAGGAGACAAGGATGGGTCACTTTGCATTCTTCTGCATGCTGACCTCCAGTTGAACCAGCACCATTTGTTGAAATGGCTATCTTTTTTCCATTGGATGTTTTCAGCCTCTTTGTCGAGGATCAAGTGGCCATAGGTGTGTGGGTTCATTTCTGGATCTTCAATCCTGTTCCATTGATCCTCCTGCCTGTCACTGTATCAATACCATGCAGTTTTTAACACTATTGCTCTGTAGTATTGCTTGACGTCAGGGATACTGATTCCCCCCGACTTTCTTTTGTTGCTGAGAATAGTTTTAGCTATCCTGGGTTTTTTTGTTATTCCAGATGAATTTGATATTGCTCTTTCTAACTCTGTGAAGAATTGAGTTGGGATTTTGATGGGTATTGCATTGAATCTGTATATTGCTTTTGGAAAAATGGCCATTTTAACTATATTGATTCTACCGATCCATGAGCATGGGAGGTTTTCCCATTTTCTGAGGTTTTCTTCCATTTCCTTCTTCAGAGTATTGAAGTTCTTGTCATACAGATCTTTCACATGTTTGGTAAGAGTTACCCCAAGATACTTTATACTGTTTGTGGCTATTGTGAAGGGGGTCATTTCCCTAATTTCTTTCTTAGCCTGCTTATCCTTTGAGTATAGGACAGCCACTGATTTACTTGAGTTGATTTTATAACTTGCCACTTTGCTGAAGTTCTTTATCAGCTGTAGGAGTTCTCTAGTGGAGTTTTTTGGGTCACTTAGGTAGACTATAATGTCATCTGCAAATAATGATAGTTTGACTTCTTGCTTTCCAATTTGTATCCCTTTGACCTCCTTATGTTGTCGAATTGCCCGAGCTAGTACCTCATGTACAATATTGAAAAGATAAGGAGAAAGGGGGCAGCCCTGTCTAGTCCCTGATTTTAGTGGGATTGCTTCAAGTTTCTCTCCATTTAGTTTGATGCTGGCTACCGGTTTGCTGTATATTGCTTTTACTATGTTTAGGTATGGGCCTTGAATTCCTGTTCTTTCCAAGACTTTAAGCATGAAAGGATGCTGAATTTTGTCAAATGCTTTTTCAGCATCCAATGAAATGACCATGTGGTTTTTATCTTTGAATTTGTTTATGTAGTATATTGCATTGATGGATTTCCATATATTGAACCAACCCTGCATTCCCAGGATTAAGCCTACTTGATCATGGTGGATGATCGTTTTGATGTGTTCTTGGATTCGGTTGGTAAGAATTTTATTGAGTATTTTTGCATCGATGTTCATAAGGGAAATAGGTCTGAAGTTCTCTTTCTTTGTTGGATCTTTGTGTGGTTTTGGTATCAGCTTAATTGTGGCTTCGTAGAAGGAACTGGGCAGTGTTCCTTCTGTTTCTATTTGGTGGAATAGTTTGAAGATTATTGGTGTTAATTCTTCTTTGAAGGTCTGATAGAATTCTGCACTGAAACCATCTGGTCCTGTGCTTTATTTGGTTGGAAGACTTTCTATGACTCCTTCTATTTCTTTAGGGGTTATGGGACTGTTTAGATGATCTATTTGGTCCTGATTTAATTTTGGTATTTGGTATCAGTCAAGGAAATTGTCCATTTCCTCCAGTTTCTCCAGTTGTGTTGAGGACAGGCTCTTGTATTAGGATCTGATGATTTTTTGGATTTCCTCAGTTTCCGTTGTTATATCTCCCTTTTCATTTCTAAGTTTGTTAATTTGGATACTTTCTCTGTGCCCTTTGGTCATCTGACTAAGGGTTTATCTATCTTGTTGATTTTCTCAAAGAACCAGCTCCTGGTTTTGTTGATTCTTTTTATGGTTCTCTTTGTTTCTACTTGATTGATTTCAGCCCTGAGTTTGATGATTTCTTGCCTTCTACTACTCCTGGGTGAAATAGCTTCTTTTTGTTCCAGGGCTTTCAGGTGTGTCATTAAGCTGGTAATGTATGCTCTCTCCATTTTCTTTTTGGGGGCACTCAGTGCTATGAGTTTTCCTCTTAGCACTGCTTTCATTGTGTCCCATAGATTTGGGTATGTTGTGTCTTCATTTTCATTGTGTTCTAAAAAGTCTTTAATTTCTTTATTCATTTCTTCCTTGACCAAGGTATCATTGAGTAGAATATTGTTCAGTTTCCACGTGTATGTGGGTTTTCTGTTGTTTTTGTTGCTATTGAAGACCACTTTTACTCCATAGTGATCTGATAGGATTCATGGGATTAGTTCGATCTTCTTATATTTGTTGAGGTCTCTCTTGTGACCAATTATATGGTCGATTTTGGAGAAGGTACGATGAGGTGCTGAGAAAAAGGTATATTCCTTTGCTTTAGGATAGAATGTTCTATATATATATATATATATATATATATATATATATATATATATATATATATATATATATATATATATCTGTTAAATCTAATTGGTCCAAAGCTTCAATTAGTTTCATTGTGTCCCTGTTTAGTTTCTGTTTTCCTGACCAGTCCATTGAGGAAAGTGTAGTGTTGAAGTCACTCACATTTATTGTGTTAGGTGCAATGTGTGCTTTGAGCTTTAATAAAGTTTCTTTTACGAAAGAGGGTGCCCTTGCATTTGGAGCATAGATGTTCAGGATTGAGAGTTCTTCTTGTTGTATTTTTCCTTTGACCATCAAGAAGTGTCCCTCAGAGTCTCTTTTGATGACTTTGGGTTGAAAGTCAATTTTATCTGATATTAAAATGGCTACTCCAGCTTGTTTCCTGAGACCATTTGCTTGTAAAATTGTCTTCCAGCCTTTTACTCTAAGGTAGTGTTTGTCTTTGACCCTGAGGTGTGTTTCCTTTAAGCAGAAAAATGTAGGTCCTATTTATGTATCCAGTCAGTTAGTCTATGTCTTTTTATTGGGGCATTGAGTCCAATCACAATAGTGATTGTTACTTCCTGTCATTTTTGACGTTATTTTTTAAATTTGATTGATTAACTTCTTTTGGGTTTGATGAAAGGTTACTATCTTGCTTTTTCCAGGGTGAAGTTTCCCTCCTTATATTGGTGTTTTCCTCCTATTATACTTTGTAGGGCTGGTTTTGTGGATAGATATTGGGTAAACTTGGTTTTGTCATGGAATATCTTAGTTTCTCCATCTACAGTGCTGAAAAAAAGGTATATTCTTTTGTTTTAGGGTGAAATGTTCTGTAAATATCAGTCAAGTCCAATTGGTCCAAAGTTTCAATTAGTTTTATTGTGTTTTATTGTGTCCCTGTTTAGTTTCTGTTTTCCTGATTGTTCCATTGAGGAAAGTGCAGTGTTGAAGTCACCCACAATTATTGTGTTAGGTGCAATGTGTGTTTTGAGCTTTAGTAAAGTTTCTTTTAAGAATGAGTGTGCCCTTGCATTTGGCACATAGATGTTCAGAATTGAAAGTTCTTCTTGGTGGATTTTTCCTTTGACCATCAAGAAGTGTCCTTCTGTGTCTCTTTTGATGACTTTAGGTTGAAAGTCATTTTATCTGATATTAGAATGGCTACTCTGGCTCGTTTCCTGAGAATATTGTCTTGTAAAATTGTCTTCCAGTCAATGTTAAGGGAGTTTTTGTCTTTGACACTGAGGTGTGTTTCCTGTATGCCGCAAAATGTGGGGTCCTGTTTCCTTATCCAGTCTGTTAGTCTATGTCTTTTTATTGGGGAATTGAGTCCGTTGGTGTTAAGAGATATTAAGGAATAGTGATTATTACTTCCTGTCATTTTTGATGTTATTTTTATATTTGAGTGGTTATCTTCTTTGGATTTGATAAAAGAATGTTACTTGCTTCCTTTTTCCAGGGTGAAGTTTCCCTCCTTGTATTGGAGTTTTCCTCCTGTTATTCTTTATAGAGCTGGGTTTGTGGAAAGATATTGTGTAAATTTGGTTTTGTCATGGAATATCTTAGTTTCTCCATCTATGGTGATTGAGAGTTTTGCTGGGTATAGTAGTCTTGGCTGACATTTGTGTTTTCTCAGAGTCTGCATGAGCTCTGCCTAGGATCTTCTAGCTTTCATGGTCTCTGGTGAGAAGTCTGGTGTGATTCTGATAGGTCTTCCTTTATATGTTACTTGGCCTTTCTCTCTTACTGCCTTTAATATTCTTTCTTTGTTTAGTACATTTGGAGTTTTGATTATTATGTTACAGGAAGTATTTCTGTTCTGGTCCAGTCTGTTTGGAGTTCTGTAGGCTTCTTGTATATTCTTGGAAATCTCTCTCTTTAAGTTAGGTAAGTTTTCTTCCATAATTTTGTTGAAGATATTTGCTGGCCCTTTTAGTTGTAAATCTTCACTCTCATCTATACCTATAATCCTTAGGTTTGGTCTTCTCATTGTGTCCTGGATTTCCTGGATGTTTTGGGTTACAAGCTTTTTGCATTTTGTGTTTTCTTTGACTGTTGAGTTGATAGTTTCTATGGTATCTTCAGCATCTGAGATTCTTTCTTCCATCTCTTGTATTCTGGTGTTGATATCTATGGCCCCTGATTTCTTACCAAGGTTTTCTATCTCCAAAGTTGTCTCCCTTTGTGATTTCGTAGTTGTTTCTACTTCTGTTTTCAGATCCAGGATGGTTTTGCTCAGTTCCTTCATTTGTTTTTCTGTTTTTTCCTTTAATTCTCTAAGAGATCTTGGTGTTTCCTCTTTCATGACTTCTGCCATTTGAATCACTTTCTCTTGCATTTATTTAAGGGTTTTTTTTTTTTTTGCATTTCTTCTTTATCTCTTGAGCCTTATTCTCCTGAATTTCTCTAAGTGATTTTTGTGTTGCCCTTATATGGTTTTCTAGCTTATTCATGTTCCCCTGTATTTTTTTAAGAGATCATTTATGTCCTTTTTGTTTTCTTTTAGCAACATCATGACCAGTGATTTTAAATCCAAATCTTGTTTTTCTGGAATGTTGGCATATCCAGGACTTGCTGATGTTGGAGAGTTTGGTTCAGATGCTACCATATTGCCTAGATTTCTGTTAGTAGCGTTCCTAAGTTTGTCCTTTGCCATCTTGTTATCTCTGGCGTAAGTTGATCTTGTCTCTGACTGATATTTGAGCCTCCTGTGAGGCTGTAGGGAATTCCGAGAAATTGTCTCAATGCAATAACATGAGGATTTCTTTATTCAATAATTCTGGGTTCCACAGCCATACACGCAGGGTTACAAGCCTGCAGACCCTGAGTCGATAATTATTTTATATACTGAGTTTCCACTAGAGATTGTAAAATCAGGACTTCACTACCCTATGACCATGTCATCATCCATATATTTAAGCGGAACAACCCTCCCTCTCTTCCCCCTTCTCTTTTCTTCAACACCTTTGCCCTTTCCTCTCTCAATAAACCTCTTCTATAACAATTTTTAACTCAGAATTGTTCCTGTCTACAGGAAATGCAGGAACAAAA
This sequence comes from Apodemus sylvaticus, assembly GCF_947179515.1. Classification (NCBI taxonomy): domain Eukaryota; kingdom Metazoa; phylum Chordata; class Mammalia; order Rodentia; family Muridae; genus Apodemus; species Apodemus sylvaticus. The sequence goes on along the minus strand of NC_067495.1, from coordinate 76,682,508 downwards.
AGTGGAGCAGTAACTAGAGTGAAGTCCTAATCCCCCCCCCTGGAGACCTCCCCCCTTGGGATCCATCCTATCTACAGACACCATATTACTATTATGCCAAGAGGTGCTTGCAAACAGAAGTCTGGTAAGACTGTCCTCTGAGTGGTTCTACCAGAACCTGGATAAGATAGATGCAGATACTACAGGCAGCCATAGGAATGAGCAGTGGATCCCAATGGAAGAAAAAGAGGAAGGAATGAAGGAGCTGAAGGGGATTACAACATGAGTGGAAGAACAACAATATCAACTAACTAGACCCCTCAGAGCTCCCAGAGACTAACAATTAAACAATGAGTGGTGCATCCATGGCTTCTGCTACATATTTAGAAGAGGATGACCTTATCTGGCAACACTGGGAGGGGAGTCCCTTGTTCCCCAGAGTTTGGGGATGCTACCAGGGTGAGGAAGGAGTGTGTAGGTGAAGGATTTTGAGGTTAGGTGAGGACTTTCGGCAGCAGGATGATGAAGGGGCTTAAAGGGGGGAGTATAGAGGGTTAGGTGAGTGTGGCTAGGCGGCGTGGGGGAAGGTGTCCAGGCGGGCCCTTGCCTGGGCACCTCTGCCCCTGAGGGACCACACACACACAGACATGGTATAGAATAGAGTTTATTCAGAATAGGGGATGGGAGTTAGTGGTAGAGAGAGGTAGAGAGAGAGAGAGAGAGAGAGAGAGAGAGAGAGGAGGCCGGCCATGACCACGTGGTGGGGGAAGAGCCCCAGGGGCAGAGAGGTGAGAGTTTGGGAGAGCGGAGAGCAAAGAGAGAGAGGAGGGGCAAGTAGCCCCTCTTATAGTGGGCCAGATCTCTGGGGCAGGGCATACCTGGCTATTGCCAGGTAGGTGTGGGGTGGAGCTTAGACAAAACCCCAACATTCCCCAATGTTTGGTTAATTAATAAAAGAAAAAGAAAAAAGAAAAGAAGTGACAGCGAATACGTCGAAGCAGGAATAGGGTCGTTGTTGTGATCTGACTGCTTCATGCTGACATTTGGGCGGCGTGTCTCTGGGGAACCTAGAGAAAGGGGTATGGGGGAGTGATTGCCCAGTCTTAGGAGGACTGGCTGCTTCTTTGCTGTCCAGGGTTTGTAGAGCCATTTGAAGATAGGTCAGGAGAGCAGGTCCAGTAGAAGCTGTCTGCGTCTGGAGAAGCTGAGAGGAGATTGGAACATCTGAAGGTTGCTTCTCTGGAGCTGTCCTGGATATGGCAAGGGCCTGGACTTGACAAGATGTTGGAACACATTAGTATAGTTAGGGAATAAGACTAAGTGCATTTGGGTGAAAGGAAAATTTTCTTAAGATGTACAATTGAAACCCAGAGGAATCCCACCCTTTGGAAAGGTAGTAAAGTGGGAACTTGGGCAGATGTACTTATCTGGATGGAGCCTACTTGGTCCATGAGCAGTAGATTTGAGTAGGTTTCCTGTAGCTAACAAGTTTATTAAACAGATAACAACATGAGTTAACCACATGAACAGTCTTTAAGATGAGCCTTTGTGGATCAGAAGGAATAGAATTGAAGGTTGGAACAGTGACAGAGCAAGAAGAGAAAATATGAAAATCTTTGACAGGTTGCATAGGTAGAGGAAAGTATATTGCCTTGGTTAGTAAAGATGCTAGGGTCACAGAAAGAAAGCTGGCAGAAATGGATAAAATTGTGGTGTCTAGGCAGATTTAGGCTTGTTAACATACACAGGCTATAGGAGCAAATGAGCTAAGGGTATGGGAACACAGATGGGGAGCAGGCAGCGCAAAGAGAAGGCTTAGACCGGAGATAGATAAAATCTTGAACGTATAGGATTTGGTCCCATTTACCGGATTGCTGACAGTATGTATTAAGATCCCTTAAAACAATTGGATCTAGGGTGACATTAGGTGGCCATTTTGAATTATTGTCTGGCTTATATTGAGTCCAGACCTTATTGCAGAGGTTTATTAGTTCAGAGACTTGAGATTTTCCAGGAGACATCCCAATGGGGTGTCTGGAGGTACCGGCGAAGACACTCTATTACCCATCAGGTGTGTGGGGGCATTGTTATTACACAATCGGCGTCCCGAAGAGTGTATATAACAAATAACAGCAGCTAAGCCAGAGGGTCCAGACCGTCGTGAGGGCCCCTGGGAGCTGAGGCAAAAGCCAGAAGAAGTATCCCGCCTGGCCAGGGTTTGAGTGAACGGCTGGAAGCCAATGGGGAGACTCAGGAATACTTCTGGAGTAGGAGACACCTGTGGTTGTGAGTGTCGTAAAATGAGTGTTAGCTGGGGAGGCACCTAGCTCCAGAAAAGACTGGCCAGATCCCTTCTGAACTTAAGAAACCGTCCAGCCAACCGAAAGACCTTATCTTTTTAGGCCGATGGTGTTTGCTAAGGAAGTGCAATCCGATATCAGGGAACATGGAAGCCAGTGTGGACCGCTTGGCTGTGGGACCCGGTCCCCCAACCTTGCTTCACCTGCCTGTGCGTGGCTGCAAGAGCAGTCATGGATTGCAGTATTAACAGTAGAGGACATTGGGAGACCACGCAGCAGTGTAAAAGAGGGAAGACAGGGTGGTAGGGAGAAGCCATAGAGCTGTGAGAGAATCAGGTAGTAGAATTGATGGGGGCGTGGGCTGTGGCTAGGCTTTTGTAGGTAAAGGCCCTAGAAATTTGCACTGTAGCCAGCAGAGTGGGACAGTATGGTGGTAGGGGGTAGAGTGCAGCAATGGGAAAGGAGTGCAGGTTTGCCGAGGAGGACTGAGAGCCGAGGAGGCATCAGTGATCTCGCATGCGCGGGGCGGAACTTCCTGTCAGCAGCGGAAGTAGGACGTTAGGTAGTGGCTGGGAAGTAGCTTGTTTCATATCCTAGTAACGGCGAGGGAGGGGCAGAGCTGCCACAGAAGCTGTGGCGGCAGCTTCGGCAGCAGTTCTGGAGAGGGAGGGGGTCTGGCGTGGGCTGCAGGTTCGGGGCTTGCGGCTGGGGTGGTGGTGGCAGCGACGCCCGCTCTGGCAGCCAGAGCCAAGGCCAGGGCTTGGCAACGGGGAACAGGAAAGTTTGTGTGAGGCCTCCCAGGGAGCAACCGCAACCGTGGCCAGCGCGCCATGAGCCCCACGGGCCGCCAAGCCAGCGAGCAGGAAAACAAAGAAGCAGTAATAAGATGTAGGAGTGAATTAATTAGCTGAGCCGGGTGGCACTCACAGTGCTGGGCATTGCCTCTGCTCACCGCTGAGTTCCACCGAGAAAGAGGGAGGGAACAGAACAGCAGCGTCCTGCGGGGAAACGCGGGAAGTGCAGAGACTATTGCTCTGACCAGTGGGGGTGTAAGACTTACCCATTGGTGAAAGAGGCTTAATATCCCATGGTTTTTCGTTCCCGGCCAAACGCACCAATGAAGGATTCTGAGGTTAGGTGGGGACTTTCGGCAGCAGGATGATGAAGGGGCTTAAAGGGGGGAGTATAGAGGGTTAGGTGAGTGTGGCTAGGCGGCATGGGGGAAGGTGTCCAGGCGGGCCCTTGCCTGGGCACCTCTGCCCCTGAGGGACCACACACACACAGACATGGTATAGAATAGAGTTTATTCAGAATAGGGGATGGGAGTTAGTGGTAGAGAGAGGGAGAGAGAGAGAGAGAGAGAGAGAGAGAGAGAGAGAGAGAGAGAGAGAGAGAGAGAGAAGAGAGAGAGAAAGAGTGGAGGCCGGCCATGACCATGTGGAGGGGGGGAAGATCCCCAGGGGCAGAGAGGTAAGAGTTTGGGAGAGCGGAGAGCAAAGAAAGAGAGGAGGGGCAAGTAGCCCCTCTTATAGTGGGCCAGATCTCTGGGGCGGGGCATACCTGGCTATTGCCAGGTAGGTGTGGGGTGGAGCTTAGACAAAACCCCAACAGTAGGTAGGTTGAGGAGCACTGTCTTAAAGGCTGCGTGAAGCAGGAAGAAATGGGGGATTTAATGAAAGATACCAGGAAAAAGAACAATATTTGAAATGTAAATAAATAAAATAATCAATTAATTAAAATTGAAAATCAAACAATGAACTAAATTACAAAAATGATTCCTTTATAAAGAATGAGATTTGGAATAGTGATAGTTGAATGGAAAAGTGGGCAGGAAGATAAGGTCATTTTAAAAATGTCATTGTGCATAGTCGCTTGAGTTTCAAACCCTTGTTCTTAAAAAATAATAATGGCAATTTGCTACTATAAAAATGGAGTAAAACCTAGAACTTTATATGTGTTAGGATAACGGTCTTATCAGTAAGCTACACACTCAGTCTATATTAGTATTTTTTACAGTTTCTGTGTCATCACATGGATGTGTTTTAAGGTATATCTATATATCTATGTCTATGTCTATATTTATATTATAAATATATCTAATCTATACTGATACCTACATCCATACCTATACCCATGCCCATAACCATACCCATACCTATCTATAACATCTGGATGTTTAGGTATTTGTCTGACGACCCAATTGCATATATGTGTCCATAAATTACAAGAAAGAGCACTCTATCCCTTGGATCTGAAGTTATGTGTCATTGTGTGCCACCTAGTTTGGGTGCTAGCAACCTAACTCAAGACCTTGGGAAGTGCATCCAATATCATTTGTTGTTTATCCATCTTTCCAGCAGTGAGCATATAAGTTTTTAGAATACAACAGAAGAGGGAATTAATTTTTAAAAGTTAAAAAATGCAACTACTTTTAATTTTACCTGATTGATAGATTAGATAAAGTTCTAACTTTTGTTGCCACAATTTTGTAATAAACAATATAAAAGATAAGTATATTGAGTAATACTGGATAATAAATGATAGAAGATAATGTCACAAATTGCTGTTTTGTTTCATTAGCTGTAAATTTTACAAGGTTAACCATTACATTATGACATGAAACTCATTAAGCTTTTCATGCTTTTTATTGAAAAGAATGAAAACTCCAATTCTAGACCTAGATAATGGCATTCATTATCTTTGTCACTCAGTTGATCTAGGATGAGAAGAACTGAACTCAACTAATCACACAGCTTAAAAGTAATTGTTATACCACAAATGTAGCTTACATTACAAGTGAGCCAGCTATTACTCATGACTCACCTTTAATATATGACAACTTGAAAGATTTGAAGCTTTTAAGCTAACATCCCAGTTGACTCCCAGCCATCTGTCCAACAGACACATTTAGAAAATTAAGGTCTCAATGGAGAGTTAGGTGTTTGACACTTATTCTAATAAATAGTAATTATAGTTAATTGGACATTTAAGGGGGGATATAACACAAATCTGCATAGATTTATATTCATTAACTAGCTTTTACTCCAAGTAGGTATGTTTTAAAAGGTATAAGAGTGTTTTTATAGACTCAATTGCAGTTTCTTCATCTCTGTTTCTTAGTGATTATTCTTAATTAATGTGTTGAAAATGGGTTGAGGAATATGTATGTTATAACATTTGGATAGTATTATGTGTGGCAGTATAGGACATTAAGTCATTTACATGATTTGTGAATTGTTTTCTAGTCTTATACAAGTAAACCAGAAAAGTTTATGCTGGGGTCACATTCAAATATTTTAGTAAGAATCTACTCAATTAATTCTACAAGCTAGAACAAAATGGTGCACATATATACCACAATTACTATTTTACCCATTTACCCAAATATATTAAGGCATACAGAGCTCTATTAATTAATATTATGACCTCCAATACTCTGAGCCTAGTAATAGTATAACAGACTATCAGAAAGTACAACAAATGACTATGTTGTAGAGTGTGTGTAGCAGAGCTGGGAAGATGGCTCAGTGAGAAAAACATTTACCATCTAAGCATTATCACCTGAATTCATATCTCCAGAACCTACATGAAGCTATGTGAATCTACACATGATAGCTATCATTTTTAGTGCTTCTCCCATTTCTATATTTGTGCTGGGAAAAATATCCCTGAAGGCACACAGTCCAGTGATCCTTGCATATGCAGTGGAGAATGAGAGATATTGTTGCAAAATAGAAGATAAGAGTTTCACATGAGCTGTGGTATTTATGTTCATTTAAACAAAGACAAGAATGGACATGTATGCACATGCACAGACACACACAGAGACACACAAACATAGACACAGACACAGACACAGACTCTCTCTCTCTCTCTCTCTCTCTCTCTCTCTCTCTCTCTCTCTCTCTCTCTCTCTCTCTCTCTCTCTTGCAAACACCCATGCACCAGAAAGAAATTTGTTTTCCTTTTTATGCTGAAATAATCTCAATATGAAAAGTGAAGCCATTAAACGTAGCATAGACACACACTATTACAAATCGCTTACAATCTTTGGAGAGACAAAAGGTTAAGACAGAAAAAAGAGACCAATTAAACTATAAGAGATGAAAATAACAGAAGGTTACACACAGATATACAATGGAAGCCATGACATACAGCTTTTAGAGCAAAATATTCTAATGTTATGTTCTAAGATTTGCTTTGGTTTGATTGAGAAGTATTAGGATAAAATATTAAAGAGGAATTCATATTTGTTACTGGAATAATATTATGGTTATTGCTTTCTTATAGTACAAAACAGCTGCTTTATCATCATTAACTGCATACAGTTTTGGTCTATTTTATATTGACTTACATTCGCACATTTATATATACAATTTAAAACATGAATTACTGAAATACTGTGTTGTGGATGGGCCGGTAATGATTTGTGAACCAATCTCCTAATGAATAAAGGAGCCAATCACTGGGCCAGTAGGAGGGACTTCCAGGTTTGACACAAGGAAAGAGAAAGAAGAGGAAAGTTACTTCCTTTTGGAACCAGGACAACAGAGGGGTAAGTTGTAGCTGCTACAGTTTACTATTATCATGACAAATTTGCAAGGATCTGCCACTGGAGTGATTGGATTTTAATAAGGCTTACAAGATTATGTTTTTGTTGTTGTGCCAGAGTCTGAGTTACAATTATTTCTGACCTAAGTTTGTGCTGTGTTTTCTTTCACACAGCAGCTCACCTGGGCTCAAGAGAGAAATTCATGGAAGCAAAGGGTGGGTTTGCGAAATGCACCCCACAAAGGCTGTGGAAGAATTGAAGCAGTTGGTTGGCATGGTAGTGACCTGCCACTGGGAACCTAGCTAGCTGGGCTAGTGAATCTTCACAAATCTCTAGTTCATGGCTGGCCAGGCTGCTGTTGAAGAGAGTTAGAGGAACAAACACAGGAAAATGCTGGTTCTACTTTTAAAATATTTCACATAGTAGATGGCAAACCAACATGCTGGCTGGGCACCAATCTACTAGAAATTTAAGATTATTGTCCTGAGATTTACAGTTTTATTTTATTTCCTTTCCTTGTTTTAAACAATTTTTTATTCGATATATTCTTTATTTACATTTCAAATTATTTCCCGTTTTCTGGCTCCCCACTCCCCAAAAGTCCCATAAGCCCTTTTCCCTCCCGCTGTTCCCCCATCCACCCCTTCCCACTTCCCTGTTCTGGTATTGCCCTATACTGCTGAACTGAGCCTTTCCAGAACCAGGGGACACTCCTCTGTTCTTCTTGGACATCATTTAATTTGTGGATTATGTCTTGGGCATTCCAAGTTTCTAGGCTAACATCCACTTATCAGTGAGTGCATACCATGATTGATCTTTTGAGACTGGGTTACCTCACTTAGTATGATGTTCTCCAGCTCCATCCATTTGCCTAAGAATTTCATGATTCATTGTTTCTAATGGCTGAATAGTACTCCATTGTGGGAGTGCTGGGTAGCACTGAAATGAGTTATGTGGGAACTGAAACATAGAAAGCAGGCTCTGAAGTCTTCTGCTGTGGGGAATGCTGGCTGCACTAGGCAGAGAACTCAACAAGTAAAATCAACCTATTCTTATAGGTAGATATTAGTGAAAGCTTGAATTAATTGCTTTAAAGATGGTGTAAAGATATATTGCTCAAATACATTTTACAGGATACTCAAATTCTGTCTAACATGGGCTCCACACAAATTCTGGGTTTATATCCTGCTTTGACTAGCTGCCCACTTATAAGTAGGTATAGATAAAATTGTGAATCTATTGTATTAAGATGGTATAAAGATATATTGCTCAAATAAATCTTTCAGGATAGTCATATTCTATCTAATTTGGGCTCCATGGGAATATTGGGTTTTATATCCTCCTGACAACATAGGAAATGCCTAAGTACAGGTACATACAGTATTTTAGCCCACTTTATTTGTTACAAATTTTGTCTGAATCACATGGGGGAATTTCATATGTAATTTGGAACTAGGATAGGGGAAATTAGTCACTGACTTCAAGTGGAGAGGGCAGTTAACAGGTATTAATAAAATAATACCTGTCTGTGGCTCCTAGCAGAGAGCTGAACAGATAGATGGTATAACAAGTTGGCTGTACTAGGCAGAGAGCTGAACCATAAGATGATATAAGATTGCTTTTCTTGACTCACAGGATACTCATATTCTGTCTAATGTGGGCTCCTCAGTAATTTTGGGTTTTATATCCTCTTGACAACATAGGAAAGGCCTAAGTATAGGCACATGAGGTATCTTAGTTTACTTCATTTATTTTAGATTGTTTTAATTTTCAAAATGGTTATGATGTTGAGTTTTGTGATTATATTATTCTATTGGAAGATAGGTCAAAATGAAGGTTTTTCTCATTACTGGAAGAAGAATATGCTGATTTGTGAACAAGATTTTGTCTTTGTGTTTTCGGAAAAGGTGATTAAAATATTTACACCTTCCAGGTTTGATAGAGGGAAGAACTAGATTCCAGAGAATCAACCAAAATATTTATCCTGATGAGTTTTGTAAATTACAGAACATACAGCCTTGGAAGTCTCTCCTTGAACTTGGGATGTCTTGGACTTTCAGCCAGATCCTGTCAAGACACATTCATCAGAGACTAACCAACTTAAGGCCAATCAACTCTATTTTCTCTACCCTTTCCCCCCCAAAAAAATATCTCAACACCCATATTTAGCTTGATGAAATCATGAAGAGTTATCAACCCAGTTCCTTGGGCTTTGGGACTGGAGAGGGTTATTAATAGGAAGTCTTTCTAGGGAATTTAGAAATGGTAATATTGGACAATGGAGGAATAACTAGAATTGACTGCATAGCCATAATCTCATTTGGTAGAAATCACTTTGTTACAAAGGAGCTGAAAACATTCAGTGGAAAAAAGATAGCCTTTTCAACAAATGGTGCTGGTTCAACTGGAGGTCAGCATGCAGAAGAATGTGAATTGATCCATCCTTGTCTCCTTGTACTAAGCTCAACTCCAAATGGATCAAGGACCTCCATATAAAGCCAGACACTTTGAAGCTAATAGAAAAGAAATTGGTGAAGACCCTTGAGGACATCGGTACAGGGAGAAAGTTTCTGAACAGAACACCAATAGAGTATGCTCTAAGATCAAGAATTGACAAATGGGACCTCATAAAAGTACAAAGTTTCTGTAAGGCAAAGGACACCATCAAAAGGACAAATCAGCAACCAACAAATTGGGAAAAGATCATCACCAACCCTACATCAGAGAGAGGGCTAATAGCCAATATATACAAAGAACTCAAGAAGTTAGACTCCAGAAAGCCAAATAACCCTATTAAAAATGGGGTAGAGCAGCGACTGTGGCAGTGCAGCAGTGGCTGGTCCAGCTGAAGGGCTATCAACAGTGGAACCAAGGTGATACAGGTTCCAGTTAGGCCCTGCGCCCATGACCACTGACCTTCGCTGGCCAGCCGGGCTGCAAGCAGGAGTGGATTTACAGTGCCTTTCACTGCACAGAAGCCAGTTCAGAACGTTGCCTCCCACCAGTCATGAGAGACTCGCCTCCATCTTGGTTCTCCAGAGAAATCAGACAGACTGAGGTACACAAATGTAACCGGAGGCCAACATCGCGGGGGTCTAAGCCCGACGGGTACTGGCCTGCACCCAGGCCCTGGGCTGTCCAGGGGGCCATCTTGGTGCCAACCCAGCCAGGAGTTTTTTTTTTTGCCTGGCCCGGTGCGTGCCTTGCCATTTTGCCTACAGGACTCCAGAGAGCTCCAGAAGGCAAAGCTGGCAATCAGACATAGCCTGAGGCTAATATAGCAGGGGTCTAGGCCACAACAGGCCCTGGACTGACCCCAAGAACTGGGCTGCTCGGTGGGCCATCTGTGTGTCAACCCATCCAGGAGGTTGTTAGCCAAGCAGACTCACCCGGCACTTTCAGGGAGCACATGCGCACACACACCCCATCCTGTCCACCTGACAGAACCAATTAACAGTCAGAGCCCGAGGGGAACTTTGCTCTGACCTTGGCCTCCGAGGCTTTTGCCTAGACTCAGGGCCTGAGCAGCCAGGCTAGCCTTGTTTGCACCAACCTGGTTGGGAGTTCAGCTGCCCAGCAGAGTGATCAGCACACTGAAAAGGTCCTGGCAGCATACACCCTTCAGCACTCCCTGAAGGTACAAACGGGCACCATCTGGTTCACAGACACAATCTGGGGCAAAGCACACTAGGGCTGCAAGGGCACCCAAGCAGAGGACAGCACATCAGCAATCTGCTACAGGGGAAACCCAGCCATCCAGTGTTGCAGAAATAGCCCCAGAGCCCCTCAGGAAGCTCAAATACCAGCCAGAGACAAGACCAACTAACTCCAGAGAACAATATGTCAAAGGGCAAATGCAGGAACACTACTAACAGAAATCTAGGCAATATGGCAGCATCTGAACCAAACTCTCCAACATCAGCAAGTCCTGGTTATGCCAACACAGCAGAGAAACAAGATTTGGATTTAAAATCACTGGTCATGATGCTGTTAGAAGAACACAAAAAGGACATAAATGAATCTCTTAAAGAAATACAGGGGAACATGAATAAGCTAGAAACCTGTATAATGGAAACACAAAAATCACTTAAAGAAATTCAGGAGAATAAGGCTCAAGTGATAGAAGCCAATAAAGAGGAAACAAACAAACAAACAAAAAAAAAACATAAAGAAATGCAGGAAACTTGAGTCAAGAGGCAGAAGTCATGAAAGAGGAAACACAAAAATCTCTTAAAGAATTACAGGAAAACACAAACAAACAAATGATAGGACTGAGCAAAACCATTCTGGATCTAGAAACAGAAGTAGAAACAACTAAGAAATCACAAAGGGAGACAAAATTGGAGATAGAAAACCTTGAAAAGAAATCAGGGGCCATAGATGCAAATATAAACAAATACAAGAGATGGAAGAAAGAATTTCAGATGCCAAAGATACCATAGAAAGCATTGACTCAAGAGTCAAAGAAATGCAAAATGCAAAAAGGTGGTATCCCAGAACTTCCAGGAAATCCAGGATACAATGAGAAGACCAAACCTAAGGATTATAGGTATAGATGAGAGTGAAGATGTACAACTGAAAGGGCCAGCAAATATCTTCAACAAAATTATGGAAGAAAACTTTCCCAACTTAAAAAGAGAGATGCCTATGAATATACAAGAAGCCTACAGAACTCCAAACAGACTGGATCTGAGCAGAAATACCTCTCGCTACATAATAATTAAAACCCCAAATGTACTAAACAAAGAAAGAATATTAAAGGCAGTAAGAGAAAAAGGCCAAGTAACATATAAAGGAAGACCTATCAGAATCACACCAGACTTTTCACTAGAGACCTTGAAAGCTAGAAGATCCTGGGCAGATCTCATGCAGACTCTAAGAGAACACAAATGTCAGCCAAGACTACTATACCCAACAAAACTCTCAATCAAAATAGATGTAGAAACCAAGACATTCCATGACAAAACCAAATTTACACAATATCTTTCCACAAACCCAGCTCTACAAAGAATAATAGGAGAAAAACTTCAATGCAAGGAGGGAAACTACACCCTGGAAAAAGCAAGATAGTAACCTTCCTTCATCAAATCCAAAAGAAGATAATCACTCAAATATAAAAATATCATCAAAAATGACAGAAAGTAATAATCACTATTCCTTAAGATCTCTTAACATAAATGGACTCAATTCCCCAATAAAAAGACATGGACTAACAGACTGGATAAGGAAACAGGACCCTATATTTTGCTGCATACAGGAAACACACCTAAATGTAAAAGACAAAAACTACTTTAGAATAAAAGTCTGGAAGACAATTTTACAAGCCAATGGTCTTGGGAAACGAGCTAGAGTAGCCATTCTAATATCAGATAAAATTGACTTTCAACCTAAAGTCATCAAAAGAGACACTGAGGGACACTTCTTGCTGGTCAAATTTAAAATCCACCAAGAAGAACTTTCAATTCTGAACATCTATGTGCCAAATGCAAGGGCACCCTCATTTGTAAAAGAAACTTTACTAAAGCTCAAAGCACACATTTCACCTAACGCAATAATCGTGGGGGCCTTCAACACTCCACTCTCCTCAACAGACCAATCAGGAAAATAGAAACTAAACAGGGACACAGTAAAACTAATTGAAGCTTTGGACCAATTGGATTTGACGGATATTTATAGAACATTTCACCCTAAAGCAAAAGAATATACCTTTTTCTCAGCAACTCATGGTACCTTCTCCAAAATCGACCATATAATTGGTCATAAGACAGACCTCAACAAATACAAGAAGATCGAACTAACCCCATGCCTCCTCTCAGATCACTATGCTGCAAGAGTGGTTTTTAATGGCAACAAAAACAACAGAAAGCCCACATACACATGGAAACTAAACAATACTTACCTAATGACACCTTGGCCAAAGAAGAAATAAAGAAAGAAATCAGAGACTTTATAGAATTTAATGAAAATGAAGGCACAACATACCCAAATCTTTGGGACACAATGAAAGCAGTGCTAAGAGGAAAACTCATAGCCCTGAGTAACTCTAAAAAGAAAATGGAGAGATCATACACTAACAGTTTAAGGACACACCTGAAAGACCTGGAACAAAGAGAAGCTATTTCACCCAGGAGGAGTAGAAGACAGGAAATCATCAAACTCAGTGGAAACAAAGAGAAACATACAAAGAATCAACGAATCCAGGAGCTGGTTCTTTGAAAAAATCATCAAGATAGATAAACCCTTAGCCTGACTGACTAAAGGACACAGAGAAAGTATCCAAATAACAAAATTAGAAATGAAAAGGGAGATATTACAACAGAAACTGAGGAAATCCAAAATATCATCAGATCCTACTACAAAACCCTATACTCAACACAACTGGAGAATCTGGAGGAAATGGACAATTTCCTTGACAGATACCAAATACCAAAATTAAATCAGGACCAAATAGATCATCTAAACAGTCCTATAACCCCTAAAGAAATAGAAGGGGTCATAGAAAGTCTTCCAACCAAAAAAAGCACAGGTCCAGATGGTTTAAGAGCAGAATTCTATCAGACCTTCAAAGACCTCACACCAATACTCTTCAAACTATTCCACCAAATGGAAATAGAAGGGACACTGCCAAATTCCTTCTACGAAGCTGCAATTACGCAGATACCAAAACCACACAAAGATCCAACAAAGAAACTTTAGACCAATTTCCCTTATGAACATCGATGCAAAAATACTCAATAAAATTCGTGCCAACCGAATCCAAGAACACATCAAAAAGATCATCCACCATGATCAAGTAGGCTTTATCCCAGGGATCGAGGGTTGGTTCAATATACAGAAACCCATCAATGCAATCCACTACATAAACAAACTCAAAGAAAAAAACCACATGGTCATTTCATTAAATGCTGAAAAAGCATTTGACAAATTTCAGCATTCTTTCATGCTTAAAGTCTTTGAAAGAACAGCAATTCATGTAAAAATACCTAAACATAGTAAAACCAATATACAGCAAACCGGTAGCCAGCATCAAACTAAATGGAGAGAAACTTGAAGCAATCCCACTAAAATCAGGGACTAGACAGGGCTACCCACTTTCTCCTTTTCAATATTGTACTTGAGGTACTAGCTCAGGCAATTAGACAGCATAAGGAGGTCAAAGGGATACAAATTGGAAAGGAAGAAGTCAAACTATCATTATTTGCAGATGACATGATAGTCTACCTAAGTGACCCAAAAAACTCCACTAGAGAACTCCTACAGCTGATAAAGAACTTCAGCAAAGGGGCAGGTTATAAAATCAACCCAAGTAAATCAGTAGCCTTCCTATACTCAAAGGATAATCAGGCTGAGAAAGAAATTAGGGAAATGACCCCCTTCATAATAGCTACAAACTGTTTAAAGTACCTTGGGGTGACTCTTACCAAACATGTCAAAGATCTGTATGACAAGAACTTCAAGTCTATGAAGAAGGAAATGGAAGAAGACCTCAAAAAATGGAAAAACCTCCCATGCTCATGGATCTGCAGGATTAATATAGTTAAAATGACCATTTTGCCAAAAGCAATATACAGATTCAAGGCAATACCTATCAAAATCCTAACTCAACTCTTCACAGAGTTATAAAGAGCAATCCTCAAATTCATCTGGAACAATAAAAAACCCAGGAGAGCTAAAACTATTCTCAACAATAAAATAAATTCTGGGTGTATCAGTATCCCTTACCTCAGGCAATACTACAGAGCAATAGTGTTAAAAACTGCATGGTATTGGTACAGTGACAGGCAGGAAGATCAATGGAACAGGATTGAAGATCCAGAAATGATCCCATACACCTATGGCCACTTGTTCCTTGACAAAGGGGCAGAAAACATCCAATGGAAAAAAGATAGCCTTTTCAAGAAATGGTGCTGGTTCAACTGGAGGTAAGCATGCAGAAGAATGGGAATTGATCTATCCTTGTCTCCTTGTACTAAGCTCAACTCCAAAAGGATCAAGGACCTCCACATAAAGCCAGACACTCTGAAGCTAATAGAAAAGAAACTGGGGGAGACCCTTGAGGACATCGGTACCGGGGGAATGTTCCTGAACAGAACACCAATAGCTTATGCTCTAAGATCAAGAATTGACAAATGGGACCTCATAAAATTACAAAGTTTCTGTAAGGCAAAGGACACCATCAAGAGGACAAATCGGCAACCAACAAATTGGGAATAGATCTTCACCAACCCTACATCAGATAGAGGGCTAATATCCAATATATACAAAGAACTCAAGAAGTACGACTCCAGAAAACAAAATAACCCCATTAAAAAATGGAGTACAGAGTTAAACAAAGAATTTTCACCTGAAGAACTTCGGATGGCGGAGAAGCATCTTAAAAAATGCTCAACTTCATTAGTCATTAGGGACATGCAAATCAAAACAACCCTGAGTTTTCACCTAACACCAGTCAGAATGGCTAAGATTAAAAATTCAAGAGACAGCAGATGTTGGCGAGGATGTGGAGAAAGAGGAAAACTCCTCCACTGCTGGTGGGGTTGCAAATTGGTACAACCACTCTGGAAATCAGTCTGGCAGTTCCTCAGAAAACTGGGCACCTCACTTCCAGAAGATCCTGCTATACCACTACTTGGCATATACCCAGAGGATTCCCCAGCATGTAATAAGGATACATGTTCCACTATGTTCATAGCAGCCCTATTTATAATTGCCAGAAGCTGGAAAGAACCCAGCTATCCCTCAACAGAAGAGTAGATGCAAAAAATGTGGTATATATACACAATGGAGTACTATTCAGCCATTAGAAACAATGAATTCATGAAATTCTTAGGCAAATGGAAGGAGCTAGAGAACATCATACTAAGTGAGGTAACCCTGACTCAAAAGGTGAATCATGGTATGCACTGACTAATAAGTGGGTGTTAACCTAGAAAACTGGAATACCCAAAACATAATCCACACATCAAATGAGGTACAAGAAGAACGGAGGAGTGGCCCCTTGTTCTGGAAAGACACAGTGAAGCAGTATAGGGCAAAACCAGAACAGGGAAGTGGCAAGGTTTGGGTGGGAAAACAGGGGGATGGATGGGGGCTAATGGGATTTTCAGGGAATGGGGGTCCAGAAAAGGGGAAATCATTTGAAATGTAAATAAAAAATATATCAAATAAAAAAATGGGGTACAGAGCTAAATAAAGAATTTTCACCCAAAGAACTTTGGATGACTGAGAAGCATCTTAAAAAATGCTCAACTTCATTAGTCATTAGGGAAATGCAAATCAAAACAATCCTGAGATTTCACCTTACACCAGACAGAATGGCTAAGATTAAAAACTCAGGAGACAGCAGGGGTTGGCAAGGATGTGGAGAAAAAGGAAGACTCCTCCACTGCTAGTGGTGTTGCAAATTAGTACAACCACTCTGGAAACCAGTCTGGCAGTTCCTCAGAAAATTGGCCAAGTCTAGATGATCCTGCTATACCATTCCTGGGCATATACACAGAGGATTCCCCAGCAGGTAATAAGGATATATGCTCCGCTATGTTCATAGCAGCCCTATTTATAATAGCCAGAAGCTGGAAAGGACCCAGGTATCCCTCAACAGAAGAATGGATGCAAAAAAATGTGGTATATCTACACAATGGAGTACTATTCAGCCATTAGAAACAATGAATTCATGAAATTCTTAGACAAATGAATGGAGCTGGAGAACATCATACTAAGTGAGGTAACCCAGTCTCAAAAGATTAATCATGGTATGCACTCAATAATAAATGGATATTAGCCTAGAAAATTGGAATACCCAAAACATAATCCACATGTCAAATGATGTACAAGAAGAACAGAAGAGTGTCCTGGTTCTGGAAAAACTCAATGTAGCAGTGTAGGGCAAAACCAGAACAGGGAAGTGGAAAGGGGTGGATGGGAGAACAGGGGAAGGGAAGGGGGCTTATGGAACTTCTGGGTAGTTGGGGGCCAGAAAAGGGGAAATCATTTGAAATGTAAATAAAAAAAATATATTGAATAAAAAAATATTAAAAAAATCTCTTTGTTACTAAGTTTAGGTCATAATATCTTAAATAGCACATAATTTATTTTGATGTGAAATGAAGGGTTTCGTTGGTATCAATTTCCTCTATTGATACAAAATTTGTAAGTACAAGGATTAGTCCCAGTTCTTCTATAGCTGTTATTTTAATCTGATCTCAGATGTTTAAGCCTGTGAGTTTAGGACCAAATACCAAATTTGTGGTTCTGGATATATTATTAGGGCGTTTTCAAGATTTTAATTAGAAATAGCCCACAGTACTTAATAGACCACAGTCCAGATTAGTTGACATAAATAGTTTTCAAAAACATCAGAAATCCACAAAACATGACATTTAATGTTATTTATTCACCTGTTGTAGAGTTGAGTCTGCTCCTAGCAGCATTCCATGTCATGGATCCAAAGAAGAAATTGAGCATCTATGTGTTATTCCAGTTGTGGCAAGACATAAACTGTCCAAAGAAAGGACACAATTACAGGTTTAGGACAGCTTACCAAGACAAAATAGGCTAGTCATTAATATTTCTGTATCTATAAGGTCTGTCAGGTGATTCAGGCCAGAATGCTGAAGACCAGTCCAATGTTTTGAAGGAAGGCATTTTCTATGTGATCAGTGGACTCTATAAATTGGCTAAGTTTTGGAAGCTCTGTTAGGCTTCCTATATGTTTACGATATCAGTCATTCTTGATTTTCTGATGGGGTTGAAAACTGGTAGTCTCATAGCCAACTCAAGCTGTTTAGCTTTGAGGAAGAGTATATATATTTGAGAGGATGGATTTCTGATAGCTTACAACCTAAAGCCAGGTCATGAATCAAGTGTAGAATAATAAGTCTTTTAATTTAGGATAGATAGCAATGTTCTGTCTTAATAACAAAGTTTATGGACTGGGTATAAGGGTTATCTATACCTTATAAATTATAAAATGGTAATAGTTGAGCACTATATTGAAAGGATTTTTTTTTATTAGAACATAAATGGGGAAGTGTTGCAGATGAGCCTGGTGCTGTTCTTATGAGCCAATCCTCTAATGAATAAAGGAGCTGATCATTGGACAAATAGGTGAGACTTCTGGGCTGGACAGACGGACAGAGAAAGCAGGAAAGAATTACTTCCTTTTGTGACAGGGACAGCAGAGGGGTGAGTTGTAGCTGCTAGAGTTTCCTAGTATCCTAGCTTATCTGCAAGTATCTGCCACCAGAGGGATCAGATTTTTTTTTTCCGATGTATTTTTATTTTATTCAATATATTTTTATTTACATTTCAAATGATTTCCCCTTTTCTGGTCCCCCACTCCCCGAAAGTCACATAAGCCCCCTTTCCTCCCCCTGTTCTCCCACCCACCCCTTCCCACTTCCCTGTTCTGGTTTTGCTTTATACTGCTACACTGAGTCTTTCCAGAACCAGGGGTCACTCCTCCATTCTTCTTGTACTGCATTTGATGTGTGGATTATGTTTGGGGTATTCCAGTTTTCCAGGCTAATATCCATTTATTAGTGAGTGCATACCATGATTGATCTTTTGAGACTGGGTTACCTCACTTAGTATGATGCTCTCCAGCTCCATCCATTTGCCTAAGAATTTCATGAATTCATTGTTTCTAATGGCTGAATAGTACTCCGTTGTATAGATATACCACATTTTTTGCATCCACTCTTCTGTTGAGGGATACCTGGGTTCTTTCCAGCATCTGGCAATTATAAATAGGGCTGCTATGAACATAGTAGAACATGTGTCCTTATTACATGGTGGGGAGTCCTCTGGGTATATGCCCAGGAGTGGTATAGCAGGATCTTCTGGAAGTGAGGTGCCCAGTTTTTGAGGAACCGCCAGACTGATTTCCAGAGTGGTTGTACCAATTTGCAACCCTACCAGCAGTGGAGGAGTGTTCTTCTTTCTCCACATCCTTGCCAACACCTGCTGTCTCCTGAGTTTTTATTCTTAGCCATTCTGACTGGTGTAAGGTAAAATCTCAGGGTTGTTTTGATTTGCATTTCCCTGATGACTAATGAAGTTGAGCATTTTTTAAGATGTTTCTCTGCCATCTGAAGTTCTTCAGGTGAAAATTCTTTGTTTAATTCTGTACCCCATTTTTTAATAGGGTTATTTGGTTTTCTGGAGTCTAACTTCTTGAGTTCTTTGTATATATTGTATATTAGCCCTCTATCTGATGTAGGGTTGGTGAAGATCTTTTCCCAATTTGTTGGTTGCTGATTTGTCCTTTTGATGGTGTCCTTTGCTTTACAGCAACTTTGTATTTTATGAGGTCCCATTTGTCAATTCGTGATCTTAGAGCATAAGGTATTGGTGTTCTGTTCAAGAACTTTCCCCCTGTACCAATGTCCTCAAGGGTCTTTCCCAGTTTCTTTTCTATTAGCTTCAGAGTAGGTTTTAGTTGTTGTGCCAGTGATTGGGTTACCATTGTTTCTGACCTAAGTTTGTGTTGTGTTTTCATTCACACATATATATGTGTGGGCTTATCTGGGTTCAAGAGAGAAAGTTATAAACGCAAAACATGGTTTGCTAGGTGTACACCACAAAGGCTGTGGGGGATTTGAAGTAGTTGTTTGGCATGGTAGTGAGGGACCTGCCTTTGAGAACCTAGATAGCTAGGTAGAGATGTTTCAAGAGCTCCAGACCAGTGAATCTCCACAAATCTCTAGTGCCTGGTTGGTCAGGCGGCTTGGGCAGTATTAGAGGCACAAGTTCAGAAACATGCTGGTTCAACTTTTTTAAATCTTTCAGTCTGCATATATTGTGACATATTTTAGAATTAAACATTGTGACATAATACCTATCAAATTATATTTACCAATATTTTAAATATCTTACAGTATATTAATTAATATTTTAGTTTATTGCTTCCTTTTCTCCAACTGGAATACATTTGAAAAACATGGTAATTGAAGTTTTGTGTATATGATTTTACAAAGTGTAAATATACAGTGAAATATGACATGGCATGTTAATGGGAGGTTTTTGTTTTTAATGAAAACATTGTAGTGATTTATTTTAGTGGAGATTATAATGTGCATCATGTGATTTATAAATTTTTTGTGAGTATTGTCTTTATAAAATAGAAATTTCCATTTTCACATTTTTGAATAGGATAATCAAAAATTCACATTGAAGTGAATCAGACCTACGTAAAATCTTAGCTGTAACATTTAAATTCCCAATCATTTGAGTCAGTTACTAGTATTTTTATAACATAAAATAAGCCTAATAATGGTTTCCATTACAAAGAGTAGCTGTGAAATTTATTTGATAGTTAGAATGAAAACTGTTCTACAAAAGGTACTGCAGAAATGAGAAACAGTATTTTAATCTCTTCTAAATCTTATGGTGGCCATTGAAAAATATTCTGTGATTCTAGTGGACCTGCCTTTTTGTTTGAGTTAATATTTTGTTTTTTGCTTCTTTCTTTTTTTTTTTTTAAGATGTATTTATTATATGTAAGTACACTGTAGCTGTCTGTCTTCAGACACACCAGAAGAGGGCATCAGATCTCTTTACAGATGGTTGTGAGCCACCATGTGGGTGCTGGGATTTGAACTCATGACCTTTGGAAGAACAGTCGGTGCTCTTACCCACTAAGCCATCTCTCCAGCCCCAGTTTTTTGCTTCTTTCAATGACCTTTCCTTGTTCTGTACAGTTAATGTTTCAATGTCATTTGGGATGGAATGTTTCTTTTTCTGATTTTGTCTATTTGATATTATGGAAGTATCTTTTTTCTTTAAAGACATCTCTTTACACAGATTTTAAAGGTTTTCCTCTATGATTTTGTTGAGAATACTTTTTTTGTGCCTCTGACCTGTATCTCTTCTTCTGCTTCAATATCTATTATTCATAGGTTTTATCTTTTAGCATAGTAGAGTTTCTGCATTTTCAGGGATTTGTTGTTGTTGTTATTGTTGTTGTTGTTGTTTGGTTGCTTGTGTGGTTTTAGTTTGGGATTTGACCTTTCTTTGTGAACTGAAATTCTCAATTCATTGAATCTACTGGTGAGGCTTTGCTCTAAGTTTTTTGTTTAAATTTCTGAAATTTTTATTTAAGTTTTATTTTCTTTTGAATTTATCCCAGAGATTCTTTCACTTTACTAAACTGCTTCAAGATCTTTTATTATATTTTCATATCATATTATTCATTTTCATGGATTCAGTTTTAAAAATATATTAGATTTCTCTACTACAAATTTATATTGTCCTTTGTAATAAATAGTGTCCTTTGATAAAATAGAAATGTCTTATTTGTACAAATTTTCTGCACTATTTTTAGCTTTTTACTTGGTTAATGTATATGTTTTAATTTAAAAGTGGCAATTTAGGTTTTCAATATTCTGTTTACCTTTTAAGAGGTCAACTATCTTCTCCTTCTGAGATTTTTTTATGTACTTAATTTATTCATTTAGGTATTTGTGCAATTAAAGCTCTGTAAATTTACATTCACATGTTTTTGAAGAGATATAATTCACTTTTTCAAAGTTCATAATGAAAGTAATTTTACTGCTTGAGACAAAGGAAACTCTTTTATTCTATTGATGTTTTCTGATTATTGGTGTGAATGCTTCCTTGCCTTCTCATATATCCAAGTTCTAGAATCTGCTTGCCTTCGGTGTCTTAATCTTGCAAACAGCAGATTTATCACCAAATAATATCTCTTACACTGGTTGATTCAGAAGAAACAAATAGCAGCAAGATAACTTGTCATTCTACTCTTGATGTTTCTTTGCTCAAACCCTTGAGCCTATCTAAAATTATTTGTTGGAATGGTTTCCCAGTTTGGATTTCCCTCCATTAAGAGAACAATCTCATTCTGTAGTGATTCTTATAATTTTCCATTAATACCATGTCTATATGAAGTAACTAAAGTATATAATGTATTAAAAATTAACCTATTTTGTGCTTTCTCTCTTTCTCTCTCATACACACACACACACACACACACACACACACACACACACGCACACATATGCACAAAATAGATAATAACTTTCTGAATTTAAGAAAGTAAAGCTTTAGGAAATTCATTAACCTGATCCAATTGATATCTCTGAATCTACAGACTAATTGGTTGTTTTAATTAAAGCTTCTGTAATGATCACCAAATTAACAATTTAAAAATAACATGCTTAGACATAGTATTATATTTATTTTATGTATTTAAATCTTTGTGAGATGAAAAGTTTCTAGTGGAATAAACAATAATGCTCTTAACAATGAAATTAGCCATAAATCTTAGTACTCATAAAAGGAACAAATATTAGTACAGAATATCAGTTTCCATATAGGTAAAGAAATTTTATGCATACATTCCTGAGAAGGCTAAGAGTATCAATATATTCCCTAGCAAAACCAGGAAACTAGTCATCACAGATATGGGGACATATTTTTTCCACTCTGGAGTATTATACAATTATGCAGATGATAATAATATGTAATAACAACATGCTTTCTATGCTCAGATTATATATATAAAACATATATGTATATAAAATAGGATATATATATATATATATATATATCCTTTTTACTTTCTGGTCTTACATTTAGTTCTCTTCATATTTGAGTAAAAGCACTATATTCTAATTCCTTATACTTCCCTTCAAATTATTCCAATAATAATAGCAGCATCTCAAATTAGTACTACAGAATAGATTAAGGAAGATTGTATTAACCAAAACAAACACTTGCTCTTTTTATATGTCCTACACACAAATTTTATGAACTATAGACCTAGATATTTCTATTCCTTTTATATACTGTGATAGAAATAAATATATTTACCTCCTGTCATGTAATCTCTGCAAAGAGTTACGTTGATTTTGAAATAAAATATGAGAGTTTAAATTCAATTCAGGCTTCACTAAGTAGGCTTATTTCCGTGACTCTTGGTTTTAACCTAAAAATGCAACAATCCAGCATTCCTTCCTCCATAGCCTAATTATGAAATTCAATGTCATTTTTCACATAAAGTTCTGGGAGTTCAGGCACAATTCCTTTTGCTTATAACTTCAGCATAATGTATATTGATAGACCCATGAAAAATAAAATAAGGTAGAATCATTCTGAATAGACTCCCACAGAGAATAGCTGTACACTGCTGTAGAAAATGAATTCCCAAGTGGTTCACAATCAACATATGAAAGCTCCAAGAGGAATATGTAGGAAAAATAGAACATGTAATAGAAACAAAGGAATGAATGATCTTTCATAGAGTGTCTATACTTCTTGAAGTTGTTTTAATTTCTCATTTTTAACAGTAAATGTATCTACACACACACACACACACAAACACACCCCCATATATATATATATATATTCCTCTACACACTTATGAATGGAAACATATGTTCTATTTGTGCTGCTGTTTCTTAATGCTATGTAAGTTTTTGGAGGAAAAGTATGGGAGTATTGCTGAAGAAAGTATGTCACTTGCTGTTATTTCTCTTTATTTTGTGCATATATGTGAATTGTGATCACCATTTTATGACTGAAGAGTATATGCCATGCCTTCCTTGCCATTATGAATGGTATATTCCTTGGGACTATATGTCAGGTAAAACCTTTTTCATAGTAGTTTGTTTTTGTTATGTTATTCTACCACAGCAACAGAAAATGAATGAACAGCCTGTACTTCCAATTAAATGATATAGAAAAATGATAGTATTAGGTGAAAAGCTCAATATGTATGTGGAGAAAAATGGCATTTTGTGAAAGTATAACAAAGAACCAACAGTAGAAACTTGGCTGCTTAAATGCAAATACTCTTAGCAGAGGTTCAGAAGAAGTCTGTCAATAGGTTCTATGTGTCTTACTGTGGAGGCTATAACATCATTAAGATTCATAAGTCCTTCTGAAGATATGCCACTTAATTCTTACTCTTATTAACTCAAAAATTATGCAGCTATAAGTATCTCTATGTAGACATATATATCAGATGAATCTAATTAAAGAAAAACTAAAAGGAAAGTTTTCCCCATGGTCCTGATATAGTCAGTGGGGCCATGTTGATCTGAGTGATCTGTTCAGTCACCTGAAGTTATGTTGATGTCTAAAGTCTATATAGCTACTGAAGATATTTGGGTCTATGGTGCTGCTGTAGCCAAAGACCATGTTTATCTCCATGGATTTGGATACCAACAATTACTATGCAGATTTTATGGTCAGGGCTGCCACTTGAGTTCCGTGGGCTGTCATGCCACCAAGGGTTATGTCTTGGTTTGTGAACCAACTGTTGCTGGGGACTGTGTTGCTATCAAAGATCTGTGTTACCTCTGAAGCCCATTCTAATGTATGTAGTCTGTGCTGCCACCTGAAGCTATGTTGTTGTCCCTTGGCCATGCTGCTTCCAATGACCATGTTGATGTGCTGGCACCTTAGGCCAAGAAGAGCTATGATGCTGTCCATGGTCCATGATATGGCAGAGGGCTGTGCTGAAGTCTCTGGGCTTTATTGCCATGGAAGCCATGCTGAGGTCTTTCCACATGTTGATGGTGGAGACCATGTCGATATCTGTGATCCATGGTGTCACCAAAAGCCATGTGGAAGTACATGCTCCATACTCCTGCTACTCTAAAGGGTAAGGAGTTTGCTTTTATACTTTTATTCATGACAGCTCATGCATAGTTGAGAAAATGGGGCATAGAATATTTCTCATGACAATCTTTATCGCACCCCAACCAACCTTACTCCACCCCACCAAAAGTAAGCCTGGACAAAATGCCATCTAGAAAATCCTTAAAATTGTAGTCAGGATGCTGAAGTGTATCTCTCCACAGTTGATAGTTCTGCTTGGGGTGCAGTGGATGAAGGACTGCTTTGTTTTAGGGGCTGACCACTGGGAGTTTGGCTGTGTTCAAGTGAGTGTATGGGCAAGACAAATAGGACTCATTCTTCTCCCTCTCCTCATCTACTTCCTCTTTCTCCTTCTCTTCCTTTTCCTTTTCCTTCTCCTCCTCCTTCTCGTTTTCATCTTCTTCTTTTGGAGCAGGGGAAGACCAGATAGTAGTGGACCTGGGAGAACTGGAATGTGTCATTGGAGTTCATGATGTTGAAGAGGTCAGCTCAGAGCCTTTGGAATAATAGACCAGGCCTTGAGACACAAAGGCCCCTCCATTCCCAGAAGAGAAATGTTGATGGAAGCACATAGGGATCCTTCCTCTCCTGGAAGGGTGCCTGATTACATTCCTCAGAAAAATGAGAGGTGAACTGATCATTGTCCACCTGCAGATATGGGAAGCCCTTACTACCTCATTCCCAATCACTTTAAAGGTCTCACTGTTCTGCCAATCATTTTTTATTAGATATATTCTTTATTTACATTTCAAATGGTGTCCCCTTTATTGATTTCCCACACACACACACAAAGTCCCATAACCCATCTCCCCTCCCCCTGTTCCCAAATCAACCTTCTCCAGCTTCCCTGTCCTGGCATTCCCCCACACTGTTGAATCAAGACTTTCCAGGACCAAGGGCCTCTCCTCCCTTCGTTGTCCAACAAGGCCATCCTCTGCTGCTATGTGTCTGAAGCCATTGGTAACTCCATGTGTATACATTGGTTGATGGTTTTTTCCCTGGGAGCACTGGGAATACTGGGTAGCTCATATTGTTGTTCCTCCTATGGAGCTACAAACCCCTTAAGCTCCTTGGATCCTTTCTCTAGATCCTCCATTGAGAACTCTGTGCTCAGTTCAATGGCTGGTTGAGAGTGACCCCATCTGTATTTGTCCTGCACTATCAGAATCTCCCAGGTGACAACTATATCTGGCTCTGGTCAGCAAGCACTAGTTGGCATCTACATTAGTGTCTGGATTTTATAGCTGTATATGGGATGGATCCCTAGATGTGGCAGTATCTGGAAGGTCTTTTTCTTAGACTCTACTCCATACTTTGTACCTCTTTCAGTGGGTATTTTGTTTCCCCTTCTATGAAGGACCAGAGTACCCATACTTGTTTCTTCCTTCTTCTTGAGCTTCATTTGGTCTGTGAATTAAGTCTTGGCTATTCCAAGCTTCTGGACTAATATCCACTTATCAGTGAGTGTATACCATGAGTGTTCTTTTGTGATTGGGTTACCTTACTCAGGATGATATTTTCTAGTTCCACCCGTTTGCCTAAGAATTTCATGAATTAATTGTTTTTAATCACTGACTAGTACTCCATTGTGTAAATATATCACATTTTCTGTATCCATTCCTCTGTTGAGGAACATCTGGGTTCTTTCCAGCTTCTGCCTATTATAAATAAGGCTGCTATGAACATAGTGGAGCATGTGTCCTTATTACATGCTGGAGAATCCTCTGGGTATATTGTCCAAGTTCTGTCAATCGTATTGTGCCTAGTTGCTGTTTTATTCTATCCCTGGAGACTGTATAAAAACTTGTCACATGATCTGCCTAGGGTTGTTGACCCTTTTTTGGGTGCAGGACAGCACCAGCACCCTAGAACAATAAACTCCTCTTGCTTTTGCATTGCTCCCCAGCTCTGCATGGTTAACTCAGGTGGGCCCCAGTAGCTAAGGCTTATCAGAGCCTTATAATATAAAATTCTCAAATAATAAAGACATGTAAAAAGGAAGTTGTTTTGAAGGAAGTAGTTTTAATAGTTGTAGGTCACTTTGAAAGCATGAAAAATACATGAAAATATACGTGTTTTTCCCCAATGACATTATATAAATAAGAAACAATGGAGTTTTCATTAAAAAGGTTAAAAGAAAATAACATCTGTTACAGCCAAGGATCCCTTATCGCACTCAAAACAGATTCCTGAGTATATTAAAAAAAAAATTCAAGCTTCTAGAGATGTCTTGGTGATAATTCAAGTAAAAGAGAGTTATTTACCACTATGTATTGAAATAAATGTCTATGTAAGATCATATATACCACTGAAATTTAAGGATTTCTTGTGATCATTAGAAGATATGAGCCAAGCTTTAGACAAGGAAGTTGACCAGAAACTATATATTAAAAGATAAATAATTCAAGCATATATTTTAATGGCTAGATGTAAATATTAGTGAATTGTTGTGAACTTCTAATTATTTATGAATAAAATATTTACTACCATAAATTGTGTGTTAGTTTATTTTTCATATTTATATATTGTTTTGAGCTTTTTAGTAACTTTAATTTTTATTGAAAATATGTTATTTTCATACAGTATATTTTGATCACTGTTTTTCCCTTGCCCAACTCTTCCCAAATCCTCCCCCTACAAATCTTAAGTTTTTATTTCTTTCTCATCAGAAAAAATAAAACATAACTAAAACCCCAAACAAACAAATAGAAAAAAGTCTTAACAAAAAGCTCTAGAAACACACACAGACACACATGCATGCTCACAAACAGAAATCCTACAAAAGAATGAAATTGAAAATCTTTATACATAAACAAAAGGTCTGGAAGGGAGAAAAGCCCTGAAAAAGTAATATAAGACAAATCCCCTCCAAAATTTCCATTCAGTTTGTTTTTCACTGGCCATTTTTGGATGACTATAAAGCCTGCCTTTAAGTGTGGTTGGTACATCCAGTAAGATACTACTGAAGAAAAGAAGTTTGTCCTTTACTTCTGATTGCCATTAGGAGATAGCTTCTCAGTTAAGAATTGGGGCTTATGTCTAGTTCTCCTCTCAGCACCATGACCCCATCTAATTTAAACCATTACAAACCCTATGTATGCTGTGACAGTATCTCTGAGATCATGAGTGACACCTCTATTGTTTCCTTGGTATAGTATAATATATTCACACTGGCTCTTAGAATCTGTGTTCTGTAATGTTTCTTTATCCCTGAGGCAAAGGATTTGATGAAGCCATTATGTTTAGAATAGAGTTCCAAAATAACTAACTTAGCATATTGTGCAGTTACAGATCTTTGTATTTTATTTTATCTATTGCAGGATGAAACATTTATGACAATGGATGAAGCCACTAATGTATAAGTATAGCAGAATCTTATTACAATAGTGTTTTTCCTAAAACTATGGTCTATCTAATCTGTTTCTTGGCCATGCAGGCAATGTTAAACATGGTTTATCTCATGTAATAGGCTTTAAATAGAATTAGAACATGGTTATTTGTTCCCACAACTTTTGTACCAGTATTGCAGCAACATATCAGGCAGGCAGGTCACCTTTTAGATCAAAGGTTGGAAGGTTTTTATCTTTCTCATCTGGTAGCATGCAGACTACATTTTGGTAAGCATCATAAATACAATTCAGCAAGGGGTCAAGGATTTAGATGTATACTACCTCAGCTTCTCCAGGTTCAGTGAGTTTTATAGGTATTGTATTCAGCAATAAAACCTTATAAGCAGCTTGTATATAGCAACCAATAAAATTATAAAATTTTTATCTTCCTTTTATCCCACCAAACCTTTCATGTATCACCTTTTTAGTATCTTTCAAATTCATGGCCTCTTTTTCATTAATTATTGACACATACATATACATATACACATACACATACACACACACACACACACACACACACACACACACATATATATATATATATATATATATATATATATATATATATATTCCACAATATAACATGCTGAGTCTGTATAATGTTACTAGTATGTAATGTATATTTTTAGTGCTAAACATTTGGTATCAGAAGAAGACATTTTCTACCACACTCGACATTTTTCAATTACTTATAGTTCTTTGTATATAACATATTTTAATGCAGAATTTTTTGTGGTCAAAGATCAATCAGGTTGACAAGAATAACAAAAAAAAACTCTTGAATTTTAGAAAAGAAAATTCAACTGAGGAACTAGGAACCTTTGTTTGGGGAAGAATTGCATTGTCTATAGCAGAAAAAAATGGTTCAAAAACAAAGATCATGCCTGAAAACACTGAACATATTTAAAGGTACTATTGTGATAAAGGCACATTTTAAATTGATGCTACATGGTTTTCCAAAGGCATTTATCATGTTCACACTTGAAAGGTTAATGCCAAGGGTATGAAATCATAACATAGAAGGAAAATTAACTATTGAATCGAAGAGTAGCCAAAGGACAGAAAACAAAAAGAAGGCAATAAGTGAAAACCTTAAACCTTAACTTACTTTTCATTGGATATTGGATCAAAGAAAAAGAGAGATTGATTGCAGGAAAACTTCCTCTCTAATATTTTTAAAAATATGTTTAAGCAGAAAACATATTAACTTAAATCAAAAGATTAGGTAAAACATTAACTTTTAAAGAGTTCCATTATATCTTATATTTGACATTTTTTCTTGTCTCCTCATAAATACTTAACAAATTATTTTCCTATTTCTGTAGGCCCAATAGAATATAGATATTGCTTGGTTGTTTTTGTTTATTTTTTGTTACAATGTGTGATATATAATCATGTTAATTTGACGAGATCTAGAATAACCTAGGACACAATTATAGGAGCATTCCTATGAGGAAATATTTAGGTTAGATTATACTCTGGAAAAATTTTTGAGGAATTTTCTATATTATGTTATATGGTGGTTAAAGATATAGACTAAATGTGGATAAAATTATTCTGTTGGTCTCAGACCCAAAAAGTTACTTGAGGCAGAGCAGCACCATTCATTACTTCCTCCCTTTTCATTATGGATTATGAACTCAGTGTGACACATATTTCTGCTATTATACCTTTCTGTTCTACAGCTGCAAGCCAAAATGAATGCTTCCTTTCTTAAGATGATTTTGTCAAATATTTTATTGGATCAATGAAGAAAGTAATTGACATAGAATATATATACAGGACATTTTAAGAAAATTATCCCAATATTTTTCAATGAGCCAGTGGACATGTTTGTTTTCATCCTCAAAGTATTTTTAGTGTAGCTGAAGTACAAGAGTGCTAGGGACTATATTTAAGTCTAATTGGATTTTTTTTTTTTTTTGTTATTTGAAACTTGAGACTTACTAAGGTAGTTGTTCTATCTGACAAATCTTACAAAATTTTACATTAAGTAGAAATTTAAAGATAAATACAAAGTAATAAGACGAATGTTTCTTAAACTAGGAATGTTTACACACACGTTTAATCTCATTACTAGTGAGACAAATGCAAGTGGATTTCTGTGAATTTAAGGCTAGCCTATTTTATATAATGAGGTATAGGCAAGCCAGGCTTACATTGTAAAACACTCCAAAGCAAATGGACAGACAAAAATGTTTCCACAAATTGTAAAAGAATGAAAAAGAAAAATTATGAGTATCAATCTTGTATGATATTCCATTTTATAGTCTTTTTTCTCAAATCAAGTTTTAGATAATTATATCAGAAGTGGTATAAGTTTCCTCAAAATTCTAAACAGATATGTAAGTATCAATAGGTATAATAATTTGTGGAATTTCATAAACATTTTGGCAATACATAAAAAGATTTATAAAATAAACCACCAAAATATTAAAATTCACAATAAATGGCCATTGTGTTACATGCATATAATCCCAGTACTTCAGAAATGGAGATTACAGGACAAAATGTTCAATATCTTTCTTAACTAAATAGTCAGTTCATGCCTAACCTTGTAAATGGGGTGAAATTCTCTTGTAAATAGAGTTTATCAACATATCACATATTTCCCATACAAGAATCACCCAATGCGTACAATAATATAGTTTCTTGTCCAAAATTAGAAAAAAATTGGAACTTTCTGTGTAAACAGTTTGTTAGCTTCCCATTATGCTTCAATAGAGTCTAGAAATATTTTTTCTTAGAATTTAGTCAATAAGCTTATCAGTTTCCTATACTCCTTAAGGAATAATTATCTTGAAAACTATATATAGATTAAGATTTTATGAAACCCTAGGAAAAAAGATTAAAATTTAGAAAGAGGTTGATAAACAACATCCTGTGAACACAAATCATTAGTTATTATTAATTTTATAAATACTGTAGCCAAACTGCCAGGACCTGTGATAAGCAAATATTTATTTTTCTCGTATGGTGCATTTTTTGCTAGAGTTCTGCTCATAGAATGCATCAAAATTGCAACGCTTAGAGTTTCTGATTTAAAGCTGAATTAAAGCTAAACAGGCTGTAGTTTGTAATTTTGCCTGTTGATACTGGAACTGTCAGCCTCATCTAGGGACACCACCTTCCAAATTTAAAAATGCCAAATAATTAAATCAGAATCATTCCCAAACTTGAGAAATTATGTAGCATGAGAAAATATGTAGCACTAATACCTCAGAGAACCTTCTATAGATGTTGTATGTTACAGAATTTTTGCTTCCAACTGTATTCTCATTATTCTAACCATTACATTAACTTTCAGGGCTTCCCTTTGTTTGATTTTTGCAATTTAGTTCCTATCAGTAGCACATAAAATCATTGTTTCTTTCCTCTTCATTTGATTTCCCTATAGTAAGCAATAAATGTACACAGAAAATGATGCAAACAAAATACTTGATCAACCCACAGTCTGGATGAAGACTTTAAGAAGTTACTGGAATCACATGAAAACAAAATGTGTGTTGGCTCAATGTCTACATGTATAGATGCAGGCAGCACCTCTACCTCTTTGGTCAGATTTCTTAAAACCAATTGATTGCTTATTGTTTTCCAAATGAATACATATAACGGTTCTGTGATTATAGATTAAGATATTTTCTGTAGAAATTACCAAGGTCCTTTAGAATAGTTACCATTTAGAAATTATCATAAAGTAACAGAGCAGTGAAAACTTAGAATGCATCATTTCCCTATATACTGTGGATTTAGTAGATGTTGATTTGAACCATGATGACAAAGGTATAATTCATCATTTCCACACCTATATGAAGAGATTTCAATGAAATAAAAAGTAAAGCAATCATAAGACTTTTTAATAGATGAAGCATCTGAGTCATTTTTAAAGCCCCTGTTAGATTTTCTATTTAAGTTTATTTTTAAAGCAAGGCTCTGAAAACCAAAGACTCGATGACTTCTAAGGAGGCAGATTGCAATGAGGACTAGTGTCTAGATAATTGTAACCACTACAAAATGTTTCACATATTTCAATTTCAAGGCACCTATAGAAAAATGTTTACAACTTATAAAGTGATTTAGACAAGAAATGTTTAGTGTTTAAGAACAATAATGCCAGAAGAAGGTATCAGATCCTTTGGAATTAGAGTTCCAAACAATTGTGAGTAGCCCAGTGAGTACTGGTAAGTAAATTCAGGCATTCTCAAAGTACAGCAAGAACGTTAAACTGTGAACCATCTCTCCTGTCCCTGATTTCCACAACCCTGCTTGGCTCTTTTTATCCATCATAATACTAAGTATACTTATCTCAATATTCTTGATGTTCTCAATCTTTCCACTAAAGTCCTTCCCTCCATCTCCCCACCATTCACCTGCTTCCTAGACATCCTTTGTTGAGCCTATCTGCCTTTTTGGACCCTAAGTTAAATGATATGGCTATTGTATGAGAAATGAGAGAAGAAAGAAAGAAAGAAAGGAAGGAAGAAAGAAAGAAAGAAAGAAAGAAGGAAAGAAAGAAAGAAAGAAAGAAAGAAAGAAAGAAAGAAAGAAAGAAAGGAAGGAAGGAAGGAAGGAAGGAAGGAAGGAAGGAAGGAAGGAAGAAAGAAAGAAAGAAAAAAAGAAAGAAAGGAAGAAAGGAAGAATGGAAAGAAAGAAAGAAAGAAAGAAAGAAAGAAAGAAAGAAAGAAAGAAAGAAAGAAAGAAAGAAAGAAAGAAAGGAAGGAAGGAAGGAAGGAAGGAAGGAGGAAGGAAGGAAGGAAAGAAAGAAAGAAAGAAAGAAAGAAAGAACAAAAGAACGGAAGGAAGGAAGGAAGAAAGGAAAGAAAGGAAAGAAAGGAAAGAAAGAGAAAGGAAGGAAGAAAAGAAGGAAGAAAGAAAGGAAAAGAAGGAAGAAAGAAAGGAGGGAGGGCGGGAAGGAAGGAGGAAGAGAAGAAGGATGGAAGGAAAGAAGGAAAGAGGGAAAGAAACTGTCATTAAATGGCAGGCCTGATTGTTCAAATTAGGTCATGAAAATATTTCATCAGGATAGGTCATGAAAATTAATTTATTTACTTAGAAACTAGGATTTGAGCATAAAATTTTAATATAGAGTTCAGAAATTGAGGTTTAACATTACCATGTAATTTCCTACAGCATTGCGTTACTGAGACATAAACATTCAAGTTCAATATTACTGGAATTTGAGGTAGTGTCAATTTCAAATCCTACAAGTACAAGTCAATCTGCAGATCAGTCATAGCAGTTAGCATGTTTTCATAAGCACATGGTCCTTGGAAGTGAAATGGGTGAATTTATATATGTATATCGAGTAATATTAAAATTTGCAACAACCTCTTAGGCCCAGTGAAATAAGACCAGGTGATATATGAAAAATTCAACTTTTAGAAATACTAGAAATAATACATATTTTTGAACAACTATCCCCCAGCATATGCAAAGGCTTTTCTCAGTAAAAAACGAAAGTTTATTTTCTTTCATTTGTTTTTTTTCCCAACCTTAAGTGATTAATGAAACAAGCTAAATAGGATATTAATGAAAAGCCTTCTCCTGATGTTTCAACATCCAATAGTTTTCAGGATGATATATGTTAGGGCTCTTACTTATGTACTTAATGGTTTTGATGATGTTTTGTTTTTGTTTTTATTCTTTATTTTGTCTTACTAGAAAGCAACAAGCCATTCTTGAGTTTTCTTCCAAATTGAATGAACACTATTTGTGTGAGAAATAATTTATCTTACTTATCATTCTTTAAAATACAATGTGAAGAATATTACAAAATGATACTTTAAAAACATACAACTAAGATTTAACAGATGATGAATTTAGTAACATAATATACATAAAAAAAACAAAGTTTAAGGTCTTTGCCACTGAGGAGAGACAATGAAATATTTACTTATTGTTTTAGTAGACATAAAATCAAAATAATTTCTTTTCTGAAATTCAGAAAACCAATATTTTTCTTTTACTGTAAATAAGCCCAGAAATTAACACTTTAGAAATAACGAAAATACTTAAACCTTAATATTTATTTTTAAAATAATTTATTTTCAAGAATGTATATAATGAATCCTTCCTAATATAAATTCTTCCTTCAGAATCATCATATGTCCAAGATGGTTTAGAGATTTTTCTGGGTCCTTTCTAAATCATTTTTAAAAAATGGCCAAAAAAGCACTTTCCAACAAATTTAAAACTTACTTATATCAACAATGTAGTCTCTTTTATATTGCAATACTTCATTTCATCAGATACAATAATAATACAGTTGGCTTAGATATCTTTTGTTCTGAAAGTAGGAAGAATAAAGCAATTCCTTCAAGTTTCTGACAGCTTTGTGATTCTATATTATATATACAACTCTTTCTCAATTTCCTTTTCTTTACCCAAAATCTTTCAGGTAGGTCAGAGAGACTTAATTCAGCTCAGCAAGGTATGTAACCAAATCCAGATTCATTTCCACAGCCTGTGGTATTCTCTGTGTGAGAATGGGTGTTTTAATCATTCTCCTCTTGCTGTTAAGAGACACTATGACTACAACAACTCTTATAATGGAAAACATTTAATTGGAGCTTGCTTAAAGTTTCAGGGGAGTAGTCTGTTATAATTATAGCAGACAGCATGGTGCCAAGAGTAGCAAGCCCAGTGGATGCTGGAGAACTAGTTAAGACCTACATCCAGATCTGCAGGGAAAGCACACCTCCTTTAGGGTTTTGAAACTCCAAGTCTACCCCACAGTGCCACACTTCATCTAAGAAGGCCACACCTCCTCCAAGAAAGCTGTACCTTCTAATCCTTTTCAAATAGTGCCACTCCCTGGTAACTATCCATTCAAAAATGGGGCCATTTATATTCAAATTGATTCTTTCATATTTAGTCCACCAAAGTAGCAAGGTAGGAGTAGCAATTTTCTGCCTGGACTGGAAGAGGAGAAAAAAATCTCTTTAGAAAAAGAGAAATAGAGTAGGTAACAAATAGGGCCTCTTGATTACATACTTGACTACATCTTAGTTCTCACAGTTAAAGATACCACTACAATCCACTTAGTTTTTGAGAAATTCATTGATTTTGCAATGATCTCACCAAATTCTAAAAGGTATTTACCAGTTTTTGCCAGTATTGTTTAACAGTATTCCTGGGGGAACAAAAACAAACATACTAATCCCAAATAAGGAACTGACCACAGAGCAAGGTGAGGATACCAATTTAGTCTAAATTGGTGAACCCATAAGTTTTATTGGGGTTACAGGAATATGGATCAAGGGTTACTTACAGGGTCAGAATTGACTTAAACACAGCCACATCACTAAGACCTTCTTGGTTATGAGTTACAACTTGGGAGCTGGAAATCAGGAGACATACGAACAAAACATAGCAAGTTGGACTGGGTCCTCAAACAATCCATTTAGTCTGCACACCTTCTAGGTAGTTTGGCTGACCTAAGAGTACCTCTCAGCAGTTCTTCCTGATTATATATTGTTGGAAGAGGTGAAGGCTAGTAAATATGTTCAATTTAAGGACTTTATGAAGTTATTGAGTTGTTTACTTCCTGAGATTAAGTAATACCCCACAGGAAAGAACATTTCATCTGCACTTAGACCACCCTGTTGTTCCACCTCCCTTTTAAACATTATTATCTTGATTACTTCTGCTCTGAGATGAAAGGTTTTAATCTAAGTGGAATTTGCCACAAGATAGCAAGACAGTACCAGTGTGTTACATTAGTCATGGGAATTTGGTAAATAATGCTCATGTACTTAGTGTTAAAAGAAAATGAAAATATATTTCTAGAATAGTTCTAATAACATTTCATCAATCTATTTAAAGATAAACAGCATGAATGGAATAACTATCACAGCTTTGAATGATAAAGTTTGTAATTAAAATATAAACTAATTATACAGTGATTTTAATGTAAATAATATAATGTTGAAAAGGACATGTGTTTCATTTAAATGGTTATATGGTTGTTTTAGTTTATATCATGCATCAAAATAACAAAATGTTAGACACAAAATTACGCTGCAAATGAAAGCAGAAGACTATTTCAATGTAATATAAAGTTGTTTATATAAAGTGACAAGAAATATCATCTTGGAAAAATGAGTAAGGTTGGTAAAGTTTCCTTTTTTGTGCTCATGACTGAGAACTGAGTGTTTATAATATACAGAGGAAATTTATTATATAGTTTTGTCTCTTCTCTTTAGAAACTTAGCAGAGTCACATTATGATATTCTCTCTTGATTGCAGGCTTCAAAATTGTCCAAAGTGTTAATATTCTCTGCATACATTCAATCTGCCAGTTTTATTTTGCTTTTTAAGCCGGAATTACAAGTTATAGCTGTCTTTAGTCTATATTGATCAGATATTTTTGACTTAATATCCAATTATTACTTTATGTTTGCTGAGTCTCCTTGAACTACATTCAATATGTTTCATAATAGTGATTTACCACAGTATTCTAGATCATTAAAAGTAAGTTCTGATGCATTCCAGCAAATGGTATTTATACAATTGAACATTTTATTTGACATGTTAGTAAAATGCTGTTCAGTTTCCCACTAGTGTTATCTTCATTTTTGTGTAAAGTTTGGTATTTTAATGTATTAATCAGAAAAGGTGTTTAGTAAAGAACTGACATTTATGAGAAAACATAGTCAGGTTTGTATAGTTATATAGTAGATATATCTCTTTCAGGGAAATATTTGTTTGATATGTAGTTTTGGTATTTTTATTTTATTTTGGTATATGTGTATTTTTATTTTGTATTTTTAGACAAGGTCTGTAGGCCAGTCTGCCCCTAGTCTTCCTGTGTAACCAAGAACAGATTGATCTTTTGATCCTCTTATCTCCTAAGTACCAGGATTACAGACATGTCTGTTCCAGTGTGACTGGGATAAGTAATACTTGCAATTGACATCAGTGTCTCCTACATGCTAGGCAAGTACTTTGCCAACTAAGACATTTCATGCCTTATTTGTGGTTCTGAAAGAGAATCAACGTTGGGATTCTACTGGGATATACAAGTCTTCAAGCAGACTGCAGAACATTTAATGAGAGTTTGCTACCACTTTCAGTGGATAGATCAGGCTCTAAAGACCTCATAGCTTCCACAGTCAAACCCAGGCAACTGGTCCTGGTATATTCATTATCAATGGGCTTATCACCATCACATTTAACTATATGAAAGCCTTGCATTTTGTTCTACTACTGGTGTTTTTAAGTGATTTTAGGTTGCCTGTGCATAGTATACAAAAATTCATGATTTTCAATGTGTTATGCATGTATGTGTGGGATAAGGGATACATGTGAAGGTGAATATGCATGTAGAGGATGGAGTACAGCTTTGTGGATTTGGGTTTCTCCTTTCATCTTTTTGTGAGTTTTGGAAATCAAACTCAAGTTGTTGGGCTTTAGAGGCAAGAGCCTTTCTTGATATGATACCCTAGTTTTAAGTTTTTCTATTTGAGTGAATTAAATTAGTCAATAAGTTATATATAGGTAAAAATAAACCCAATTATTTGGTTATTTTCTTTATATCAAAACTTCTTTTGTGTGATATATTTGTGTCAGAATGAAAGTTGCATTGAAGATAGAGATTTCTCTATTTTTTAAGTTTATCTCAATGAATTACACTAAGTTAAATAAATTCTTCATTATAAAAATCTATCCTAGAGAACCTAAAAAAAAAAAAAAAAACATTTCTTAACTAGACCTATATTAAGCACTAGTACTACAAAACCAAGAGGAAAACAAAACAAACAAAATTAGTCCTCTAATTTACAGGCCTCAATATTATCCCTGAGCATCTAAAATAGCAGACATTAACACTTGGGCTTTTCCTTATATATTTTTGCTTAATAAACATAGCACAAGCATTTTTTTTTTAGTGAACCAAAAAGGAGACCCTCATTCTCTCTCTACAATAAAATATTCATTTCACTGTTAAATAATGATGTGTAGAAACTATCATTTAATCTTTCTGAAGATTAAATGATAGCTAAAAAATGTATTTTGTTTTGAGCCTCTAGCTTCAAAAAGTTTCCGATAAGGAAGTAATGAAATGAGGTACCCTCTAATTTATTACTTATAGAAAATTATTACAAATAACATTTGATTATTGAAAGATTTGCAATTATATAAGGCCAATTATGTGTTATGCAATTTGTTTGACAGAAATTATGATAAATATTTTATAAAATAGTGATATAAGTACAATTTTAGAATTTCT
Source organism: Apodemus sylvaticus (assembly GCF_947179515.1). Classification (NCBI taxonomy): domain Eukaryota; kingdom Metazoa; phylum Chordata; class Mammalia; order Rodentia; family Muridae; genus Apodemus; species Apodemus sylvaticus. The sequence goes on along the minus strand of NC_067495.1, from coordinate 76,644,435 downwards.
GTTAAATAAAAACATTACAAAAATATTGAGGAAATAAAAGCAGAAAGTATATTTGAAATTCATAATCTAATTAATGACTAATATTAAACTATACAATGAACTCTAGAAATCAATAATTAATACTGACCAACAATATAATTACTAAAATGTGGAACAGCAAAATTGTGATATTTAATAGAATAACATTCCAAAATATTTGTAGATTGCTGCTTGTATAGTCTGTTCACCTGTACTCAGGTATGGTCAAGTAAAATCTTAATTGGTCAGATAAGACTAAAGCCTGTGATTGGGCAGTGGAAGGAAGGGGCCAGAGCTGAAAGTTTTAAAGAGGAGAAAGAGAGGAGGGGAGGGAGAGAAGGGTACAGGGTACAGGTAAGGGGACAGGAAGACAGAGCAAGAGAGAAAGGAGATGGAGAGGAAGAAACAAAATGAACCTGAATGAGAGGGTGATGAAACAGCACCACTTGGTCCTAGGACCTGTAAGTAACTGGGGATTTCATAAATGGAAAATTGAATAAGATACATTTATTCAATCTAGATTGGTAGCTTTATTTCTATAATTAAGTTTTGTGTTCTTTGTGTGGGAGTTGAAGATTACTCTTATAATCTGGTTGGATATTACAAATCTCTGTTGTTATCTTTTTTTTTTCTTTAGGATCACTATTTTGTTGTGTTGCCCTTTCTGTTACATGGATGCACACATTGGGTGTTAAAAGGTACAATATATTCTACAACTGACCACTACCACGGACAAAGAAATTACCCAGAACATCAACATCTGGCAGTATTTTGGGGCAAAAACAGTGACAAAAATTGGTTTAAATTGATTAACATTATTAAACCTAATATTTGATACTACATAATTCAATACAGTTATATGATACAATTATTCAAAATGTGTTAACATCAAAGAAGACAACCAAAATTATGATAGCAAACAAAACCTAATAACTTATTTTTGTACAGGAAAAATACTTTTGAAATACGCATGTAACTCCCTATTCTTTTAAAGAAAATCTACCACAAGCAAAGTTTTCAACCTCTAACATTTGACAATGCTGTGTTAAAAATCCCCAGCATTGCTAAGGATATCCCCATACAAAAGTGTGCAATATGCACACTTGGAAAATACAAAATTAAAAAAATTATAAGCAACCAATGAGTTTCCTATTTCTTTTTTTTTAAATATTTTTTTATTTTCTATATTCTTTGTTTACATTCCAAATGATTTCCACTTTCCCAGATACCCCCTCCCAATATGCCCATAAACCTTCTTCTCTCCATTCATTCTCCAATCACCTCCCTCCTTTTATTCTCTGTCCTTATATTCCCCTCCAGTGCTAGATCAATCCTTTCCAGGATCAGGACCTTCTCCATACTTCTTCATGGGAGTCATTTGTTATGCGATTTGTGCCTAGGGTATTCAGGGCTTCTGGGCTAATTAATTTCTAAGAATGTGAAAAGAAGTCCCATTTTGTAAAGTGTGGTCCCAACAGGAGGACAATCCATGAACTCCTCATCAAAAGACAAGTCTTTCAATTTTTTATATAAGTGCTAAAAATACTGTTATCATTTCACAGGGCAAAAGAGATGAGAGTAAGCAGCAGCTAGTTTCTACAGGCTAGCCACAGGGGATTAATGAATTGGCAGAGTGGAGCTGTTTGGCAGCAGCTATCCACCTGAAGTAGGGCAGACCGCTATTTGTGCCTCCACATAGTGGTGGGGATACCACGATTGATGGTGCATAGCTGTCCATAGCATGGATTGATTTTTAAACTATGCGCTACACAAAGTAAGTAACAGACACATAAAAGAATGACTGAACTTATCAAGAAAACTTATATTAGAATCTTAATAACATATTATTAAACAATTATCAGAAAGCCCAAAGTGAAAAAGATATCAAGTGTTGATCAGGATATGAAATTACTGAACAGAACTTTCATCCAGGACTGGCTTGTGCTGTAGGATCATAAAGCTATTGAAATAATTTGTAGATCTTAGTTAAATTGAATAAACGTAAATCCATTGATTTAAGAATAGCATTCCAAGCCAGGTGTGATGGCGCAGGCCTGTAATCCCAGCACTTAGGAGGCAGAGGCAGGCGGATTTCTTAGTTCGAGGCCAGCCTGGTCTACAGAGTGAGTTCCAGGACTGAAAGGACTACACAGAGAAACCCTGTCTCAAAAAACCAAAAAAAAAAAAAAAAAAAAAAAAAAAATTACATTCCTCAGATTAATCCAATAGATATTCATATATGTGTATTAAAATTTAAATACAAGATTTTTTTCATCAGTACTCATTGCAATGGATAAAGATTAAAATAAATGTGCATGAAAATGTTCAACATTATAAAAAATAGCATAGACATACCCTAGGTTACTATGTAATAGTAAAAATAAATTACTTACTCTTGCTTGCAATAAGATGAACAACACAACTAACCTATATGAATTTTGTGAAACATAAGAATATCTGATAGATGTTTAGATAGTTAAACTTTGACTTTTGAAAACAAAAAATTGGCTTTAAATAAAATAAAAATTGCACTTACATTGGGTGGTTGTGTATGATTGAGAGTCTAAGTAATGTTTCCCTGCAGTAAGTCTTAACCAGAATTGTTTTGTTTTGTTTTTTTCCATTTTGGAAGAATTTATAGCACCATCGATTGATGACCTGTGAACTATTTGAATATATGTTACAGTTTAATAAAAATTTTAAAATCTGTAAAAGTACACACATACACAAAAATAACAGAGAACATTCGGATATCCACAAAAATAAGGAAAGGATAAAATGTCATAATAAGTGCATGCCTGTAATCCCAGTACTTGGGAGGCAGAAGCAGGCAGATTTCTGAGTTCGAGGCCAGCCTGGTCTACAGAGTGAGTTGCAGGACAGCCAGAGCTACACAGAGAAACCCTGTCTCAAAAAAACAAAAACAAAAAAAAAATGTCATAATAAAACCACAGACATTCATATACAATTTCTATAGACCCCACTTTTCAATGTATTGTAAATGTCATAAAACTATTTATGAAAAAGCCTAAAAATATAATTAAGTTTATACAACAAAAGAGTATAATAACTTAGATGCCATATGTTGCGAAATCAAATATAAAAGTCCAATGTCAAGTTTGGGTTACATTTCCTGGATTCATTAGTGAAAGACCTCTCAGGAGACCCACTTCAAACCAAAGAGACTATTGCCTTTGATATTAGTTGTCTACCAGAACTTGAAGGATCCTATTGTTGAAATCATCACACACTTTAGTAAATGGGAATTGGAGAAATAAATTTGGTATTAACAAGGATGTTTTCTCCATTGTGGGTAGCTCCCATGCTACAAGAATTTCTAAACAGTTTAGAGAGAGAAAAGGAGGAGGGAATCATAATAGTGTACCCAAATTGTGAAACATGCCAAATATAAAATGATATTTTCATGATTCCTATATGGGCACAAATGTTATGGGAATAACAACACTCTAGTGGATTGGATTGATAGGCCTGCTCCACAGAATGAAGCACATACCTGTTACTGTATATTTGGCTAAGAATAAATGGTAGCAGCATTCACAGGTTCCATAAGTGAATATACTGGTATCATTTTGCCAAATGGACATAGTGTAAAACTACTTCTTACATTCATAATTCCCCCCCTCATAAATTAGAGCAGCTTTCACCTCAAGAGAGAAGTTTCTTTGTACAGGGAATGGCAGTTAACATAGGAGGTCACATCTAGTCAAAGTGTACAACATAAGTGTCCTGGACTGCTCTCCAGTAAGTGTGTCACCTTTATCAATACTTTCCAATAGTACAGAGGTCAGAAGAGGGAGCAGATTTATTGTAATGGACAGAGGTCAGAGAGGATCGGGGTAAAGAGCATTTTCTGGACAAGAAAGGATTGTTATACCCATGAACTCCTAAAAGCTGGATGGGATTGCCTATATAAGGTATGTATAAAATTTTAGCATGTCATAAAGGAAGTAGGGAAGTCTCAAGAGTGCCCACCTCTAAGAAACTATTAACAATCGATGGTTTCTAGGGAATGAGGGAACATTTTCTTTAAGAATGTAGGCTTTTGGTAAGGTGATCTTTTACCAATAAATAACCCCACATTCTTGAATGTTTATGGAACATAAATTGGATGTAGTGTGCTATTTTAAAAGAGAAGAGAAAAGAGAAATAAGATAAAAAAGAGGGTATAGATTTTAAAAAGGAATAGAAAAGTGTGAATTGTATACGAGCAAAGGTAAGGAGCATGGGTGTAAGTGAGTATGACTGACCAAACCACATTGGATGCTTGTATAAATTTCTAGAACAATCAAAACTATATTTACTTTAAAAATATTTTCAAGCAGTGTTTTGGAAACTAAAGTTTTACATTAAGGCATCTTTTTATTAAGTTGTTGTGTATAAATGCTCTGATAAACCCTATTTTCTATGTTATAGGCCAAATGTGTGAACTCCAGTATACTCTGCAGAAATGTGACCTACATTTCTTCATACTTCATTTCTTGTTCTTAATACATGTGGAAATTGTCTAAGACTGAAGTGCTCTATGTATGGCTATGTTCCAGGATAGTAATCTTACAAATTAAATCTGATAAACCATTTATAATCCATCTGCAGGTACTGTATTAGGGGAATGATAAGATTTCTATGCTCTGAAACATGTATTCTTCTAAAAATTGTTGTTGTGGAACTATATATGAGTCATGTTTGTACACACATTTCATGTTGAAAATAGCTTTCAGAGACCAAGACCGATTGCCTTATCTTTCTTACATAAGAGCTATTATATGGCCTTGCGAAAGAGTTTATTGTCAAATAGTGGGGAGCAGATGGCATTAAGATTTCTAGCCGAGAAGAAGTAACTTCCAGTTATATAATTTTCTTCCACTTGATACATAATTGGTAGTTTTCTAACTCCTTTTACTTTATTTTGACAATTGAGAAGTTTAATGAGAGACTATTATTGAGAAACCCCATGCACTCAGGATCTCTTCACCCTTAAGAGTATAGACTTGAAATTAATTGGTGTGTAGTACCTGCTTTCACTTCACATATTTAAACTGCTTTTTTTCAACTGACAGGAAAAGCACACTTATATGAATAGTGTAATCCATAATCATTTCAGAAGCAACTAAATTAATTCTATTAAAGGGATATGCAATATTGTAATTATGTATCAAAATCAGATAATTTGATGAATGTCAAGATATGATGCACAGAATTCTAAACTTGCATAAAATCCCTCAGTTCAGTACAATTAAATATGATTTTTTGAGAAATACATGTTTATTTGCTCACATGTAAAATTAGACAAAGGTATCTTTGTTAGAGATATTTTTTAGAATTAAAAATATATATTCCATATTATAGTGATATATTTAACTTACAGATAATATCAAAATTTATAACATCCAATATTAACATTTATAAGATAAGCTATAGTAAATTTATTAGATTATTAAACCTTAGTGTGGTGGCCTGAGGAAATTGTATCTGTAGACTCACATATTTTAATATTGCTCCCCAACTGGTGGAACTATTTGAGAACAATTCGGAGCTACTCATTTGAGTAGCTATGTTATTTTGAATCTATCCAGATTCAAAAGTCTGGAGACATTCCCCATGTGTTCTCATTTTCTTTGTATCTTGTGAATCAAGATGTAAGCTCTCAAGTACTACTCTGTCAATATCTGTTCATATGTTGCCCTGCTCCCAGCTATAATAGTCATTGACTCTAATACTCTGAAACCTTAAGCCAAAAGTAATCTCTTTTTTCCAATAATTTGCCATTGTCATGGCATCTTATCACAGTAATATAAAGGAAACTAAGTTGTTTACGTATCGTTTCAGGATCATCACAATTTAAGGATATTAGAGGTGCATAATTATAAATAAATATGAAGTAGGCTTCATCCCAGGGATGCAGGGATGGTTCAATATAAGGAAATCCAACAACGCTATCCACTACATAAAAAAACTCAAAGAAAAAAACCATATGATCATCTCATTAGATGAAGAAAAAGCATTTGACAAATTTCATCATCCTTTCATACTAAAAGTCTTGGAAAGAACAGGAATTCAAGGCCCATATCTAAACATCGTTAAAGCAATATACAGCAAACCAGTAGCCAACATCAAACTAAACGGAGAGAAACTTGAAGCAATCCCACTAAAATCAGGGACTAGACAAGGGTGTCCTCTCTCTCCATATCTTTTCAATATAGTACTTAAAGTTCTAGCTAAAGCAATTAGAGAACATAAGGAGGTCAAAGGGATACAAATTGGAAAGGAAGAAGTCAAATTATCACTATTCACAGATAGTATCTGCAGATACTATCTACTTAAGTTACCTGAAAACCTCCACCAGAGTACTCCTACAGCTGATAAACAACTTCAGCAAAATGGCTGGTTATAAAATCAAATCAAGCAAATCAGTGGCCTTCCTATACTCAAAGGATAAGCAGGCTGAGAAAGATGTTAGGGAAATGACACCCTTCACAATAGCTGCAAACAATATAGAGTATCTTGGTGTGACTCTAACCAAACAAGTGAAAGATCTATATGACAAGAACTTCAGGACTCTGAAGAAGGAAATAGAAGAAGACTTCAGAAAATTGAAAAATCTGCCATGCTCGTGGATCGGCAGGATTAATATAGTTAAAATGTCCATCTTGCCAAAAGCGATCTACAGATTCAACACAATCCCCATCAAAATCCCAACTCAGTTCTTCACAGAGTTAGAAAAAGCAATTCTCAAGTTCATCTGCAATAACAAAGCCCCAGGATAGCTAAAAATATTCTCAACAACAAAAGAAATTCTGGGGGAATCAGTATCCCTGACTTCAAGCAAAACTACAGAGCAATAGTGTTAAAAACTGCATGGTATTGGCAGAGTGACAGACAAGTGGACCAATGGAATAGAATTGAAGATCCAGAAATGAATCCACACACCTATGGTCACTTGATCTTCGACAAAGGAGCCAAAAACATCCAGTGGAAAAAAGATAGCCTTTTCAACAAATGGTGCTTGCTGGTTCAATTGGAGGACAGCATGCAGAAAAATGTGAATTGATCCATTCTTACCTCCATGTACTAAACTTCACTCCAAGTGGATCAAGGACCTTCATGTAAAACCAGACACACTGAAACTAATAGAAAAGAAACTGGGGAAGACCCTTGAGGACATGGGCACAGGGGAAAAGTTCCGGAACAGATCACCAATAGTTTATGCTCTAAGATCAAGGATTGACAAATGGGACCTCATGAAATTACAAAGTTTCTGTAAGGCAAAGGACACGGTTAAAAGAACAAATCGGCAACCAACAAATTGGGAAAAGATCTTCACCAACCCTACATCTGATAGAGGGCTAATATCCAATATATACAAAGAACTCAAGAAGTTAGATCCCAGGGAACCAAATAACCCTATTTAAAATGGGGTACAGATCTAAACAAAGAATTTTCACCTGAAGAAATTCAAATGGCCATGAGGCACCTTAAGAAGTGCTCAACATCATTAGTTATTTGGGAAATGCAAATCAAAACAACCCTGAAATTTCACCTTACACCAGTCAGAATGGCTAAGTTCAAAAACTCAGGAGACAGCAGGTGTTGGCGAGGATGTGGAGAAAGAGGAACACTCCTCCACTGCTGGTGGGGCTGTAAGATGGTACAACCACTGTGGAAATCAGTCTGGAGGTTCCTCAGAAAACTGGACATGACACTTCCAGAGGACCCTGCTATACCACTCCTAGGCATATACCCAAAGGATTCCCTGAGTTTGATTATTTCCTGCCATCTACTCCTCTTGGGTGTATTTGCTTCTTTTTGTTCTAAAGTTTTCAGCTCTGCTGTTAAGCTGTTAGTTTGTGCTCTTTCCTGTTTCTATTTGGAGGCACTCAGTTCTATGAGTTTTCCTCTTAGCACTGCTTTCATTGTGTCCCATAGTTTGGGTATGTTGTGTCTTCATTTTCATTAAGTTCTAAAAAGTCTTTAATTTCTTTCTTTGTTTCTTCATTGACCAAGGTATCATTGAGTAGAATATTGTGCAATTTCCACATGTATGTGGGTTTTCTATTGTTTTTGTTGCTATTGAAGACCACTTTTACTCCATAGTGACCTGATAGGAGGCATGGAATTTGTTTGATCTTCTTATATTTGTTGAGGTCTGTCTTGTGACCAATTATATCGTCGATTTTGGAGATGTGTTCTTTGATTCGGTGGGCAAGAATTTTATTTAGTATTTTTGCATCGATATTCATAAGGGAAATTGGCCTGAAATTCGTTTTCTTGAGGTCTGTCTTGTGACCAACTATATGATCAATTTTGGAGAAGGTACCATGAAGTGCTCAGAAAGAGATATTAAGGAATAGTGATTATTTTTCCTGTCATTTTTGATGTTATTTTTTAAATTTGATTGGTTAACTTCTTTTGGGTTTGATGAGAGAAGGTTACTATCTTGCTTTTTCCAGGGTAAAGTTTCCCTCCTTGTATTGGTGTTTTCCTCCTATTATCCTTTGTAGTGCTAGGTTTGTGGATAGATATTGGGTAAATTTGGTTTTGTCATGGACTATCTTAGTTTCTCCATCTATGGTGATTGAGAGTTTTTCTGGGTATATTAGTTTTGGCTGGCATTTGTGTTCTCTTAGAGTCTGCATGAGATCTGCCCAGGATCTTCTAGCTTTCATAGTCTCAAGTGAGAAGTCTGGTGTGATTCTGATAGGTCTTCCTTTATATGTTACTTGGCCTTTTTCTCTTACTGCCTTTAATATTCTTTCTTTGTTTAGTACATTTTGGGTTTTGATTATTATGTGACGGGAGGTAGTTCTGTTCTGGTCCAGTCTGTTTGGAGTTCTGTAGGCTTCTTGTATACTCATGGGCATCTCTCTCTTTAGGTTAGGGAAGTTTTCTTCCATAATTTTATTGAAGATATTTGCTGGCCCTTTAAGTTGTGAATCTTCACTCTCATCTATGCCTATAATCCTTAGGTTTGGCTCCTCATTGTGTCCTGGATTTCCTGGATATATTGGTTTACAAGTTTTTTTGCATTTTGCATTTTCTTTAACTGTTGAGTCCATGGTTTCTATGGTATCTTCAGCATCTGAGATTCTTTCCTCTATCTCTTCTATTCTGTTGTTGATATTTGCATCTATGTCCCCTGATTTCTTCCCAAGGTTTTCTATCTCCAAAGTTGTCTCCCTTTGAGTTTTCTCAGTTGTTTCTACTTCTGATTTTACATCCTGGATGGTTTTGCTTGGCTCCTTCATTTGCCTATTTGTGCTTTCCTGTAATTCTTTAAGAGATTTTTGTGTTTCCTCCTTCATGACCTCTGCCTGTTGACCAAAGATATCCTGTATTTCTTTACATGATTTTTGCGTTTCCTCCTTATTGGCTTTTGTATTCTCCTGAATTTCTTTCAATGATTTTTGTGTTTCCTTTGTAAGGGCTTCTAACTTTTGAGCCATTTTCTCCTGAATTTCTTTAAGTATGTCTTTCATGTGTTCCTGTACCAGCATCATGACCAGTGATTTTAAATCAAAATCTTGTTTTTCTGGTGTGATGGGGTATCCAGGACATGCTGTTAAAGGAGAATTGGGTTCAGATGCTGCTATATTGCCTTGATTTCTGTTAGTGATATTCCTGCATTTGCCTTTTGTCATCTAGTTCTCACTGGTGTTAGTGGGTCTTGTCAATGCTGGACTCACCAGTGCAAGCTGCTTCTTCCCAGGTGGCCTCTAGTGCACAGCTGGCCTCCTGCACTGCCTGGAGACAGGATGCTGTGGCCCAGGCTGTTCAGATCCCTAAGCAGACACCTGAAGGCTTCCGCTGGGCCTGCTGGACTCACCAGAGCACACTGACTCCTCCCAGCCGGCCTTCTGGGTGCCCCTCTGGCCTCTTGCAGGACCTGGATATGTGGTGTCACAGCCCAGGCTGTTCTGGATCCAGAAGCAGAGATCAGAAGGCTCCTGCCAGAGGTATCAGGAATGGAACCTAAGCTCCACGCTGCTGGAGCAAGCTGTGCACTTCCAGTCTGCCTCTGGGTGCACACCGGGCCTCTTGAACTTCCTGGAGACCAAGTGCTGTGGCCCAGGCTGTTCAGATCCTGAAGCAGACAGGTGCAGGCTCCAGCCTGGGCCTGCTCGACTCACCAGAGAATACTATCTCTTCCCAGCCGGCCTTCCAGGTGCCCCCTGAAATTCTCTTTCTTAGTTGGATCTTTGTGTGGTTTTGGTACCAGCATAATTGTTGCTTCATAGAAGGAGTTGGGTAGTGTTCCTTCTGTTTCTATCTTGTGGAAGAGTTTGAAGAGTATTGGTGTTAAGTCTTCTTTGAAGGTCTGATAGAATTCTGCACTGAAAATATCTGGTTCTGTGCTTTTTTGGCTGGAAGACTTTCTATGACCCCTTCAATTACTTTAGGGGTTATGGGACTGTTTAGATGATCTATTTGATCCTGATTTAATTTTGGTATTTGGTATCTGTCTAGGAAATTGTCCATTTCCTCCAGATGTTCCAGTTCTGTTGAGTATAGGCTTTTGTAATAGGATCTGATGATTTTTTGAATTTCCTCAGTTTCTGTTGTTATATCTCCCTTTTCATTTCTAATTTTGTTAATTTGGATACTGTCTCTGTGCCCTTTGTTCAGTCTGGCTAAGTGTTTTTCTATCTTGTTGATTTTCTCAAAGAACCAGCTCTTGGTTTTGGTGATTCTTTGTATGGTTCTCTTTGTTTCTACTTGATTTATTTCGGCCCGGAGTTTGATGGTTTTCTGTCTTCTCCTCCTGCTGGGTGAATTAGCTTCTTTTTGTTCCAGGGCTTTTAGTTTTGCCACTAAGCTTCTAGTGTATGCTCTCTCTAATTTCTTCTTGGAGACACTCAGGGCTATGAGTATTCCTCTTAGCACTGCGTTCATTGTGTCCCATAGATTTGGGTATGTTGTGCCTTCATTTTCATTAAATTCTAAAAAGTCTTTGATTTCTTTCTTTATTTCTTCTTTTGCCAAGGTATAATTGAGTATTCTTCAGCCTCCCTGTGTATGTGGACTTTCTTTTGTTTTGTGGCTTTTGAAGACCACTCTTATTCCATAGTGATCTAATAGGAGGCATGGGATCAGTTTGATCTTATATTTGTTGAGGTCTGTCTTGTGACCAATTATATCGTCTATTTTTGAGAAGGTACCATGAGGTGCTGAGAAAAAGGTATATTATTTTGCTTTAGGATGAAATGTTCTATATTTATCTATCTATATCTATATCTATATCTATATCTATATCTATATCTATATCTATATCTATATCCATATCCATATCCATATCCATTTCCATTTCCATTTCCATATCCATATCCATATCCATATCCATATCCATATCCATATCCATATCCATATCCATATCCATATCCATATCCATATCTATATCTATATCTATATCTATATCTATATCTATATCTATATCTATATCTATATCTATATCTATCTATATCTATATCTCTATATAGAGATATAGATATATATCTGTTAAATCCATTTGGTCTAAAGCTTCAATTAGTTTCACTGTGTCCCTGTTTAGTTTTTGTTTTCCTGATTGCTCCATTGAGGAGAGTGGAGTGTTGAAGTCACCCACAATTATTGTGTTAGGTGCAATGTGTGCTTTGAGCTTTAGTAAGGTTTCATTTACGAATGAGGGTGTCCATGCTTTGGAGCATAGATGTTCAGAATTGAGAGTTCTTCTTATTGGATTTTTCCTTTGACCAGCAAGAAGTGTCCTTCCTTGTCTCTTTTGATGACTTAGGTTGAAAGTCAATTTTATCGGATATTAGAATAACTACTCCGGCTTGTTTCCTGAGACCATTTGCTTGTAAAATTGTCTTCCAGCCTTTTACCCTAAAGTAGTGTTTGTCTTTGACACTGAGGTGTGTTACCTGTATGCAGCAAAATGTAGGGTCCTGTTTACATATCCAGTCTGTTATTCTATGCCTTTTTATTGGGGAATTCAGTCCATTGATGTCAAGAGCTATTAAGGAATAATGATTGTTACTTCCACTCATTTTTTATGTTAATTTTATATTTGAGTGTTTATCTTCTTTTGGGTTTGATGAAAGAAGGTTACTATCTTGTCTTTTTCCAGGGTGAATTTTCCCTCCTTGTATTGGTGTTTTCCACCCATTATCCTTTTTAGGGCTGGGTTACTGAAAAGATATTGTGTATATTTGGTTTTTATCATGGAATATCCTGGTTTCTCCATCTATGATGATTGAGAGTTTTGCTGGGTATAGTAGTCTTGGCTGGCATTTGTGTTCTCTCAGAGTCTGCATAAGATCTGCCCAGAATCTTCTAGCTTTTGTGGTTTCTGGTGAGAAGTCTGGTGTAATTCTGATAGGTATTCCTTTATATGTTACTTGGCCTTTTTCTCTTACTGCCTTTAATATTCTTTATTTAGTGCATGTAGGGTTTTGATTATAATGTGACAGGAGGTATTTCTGTTCTTGTCCAGTCTGTTTGGGGTTTGGTAGGCTTCTTGTATATTCATGAGCATTTCTCTCTTTATGTTAGGGAAGTTTTCTTCCATAATTTTTTGAAGATGTTTGCTGGCCCTTTAAGTTGTAAATCTTCATTCTCATCTATACCTATAATCCTTAGATTTGATCTTCTCATTGTGTCCTGTATTTCCTGGATATTTTGGGTTACTAGCTTTATGCATTTTGCCTTTTCTTTGACTGTTGGGTCAAAGATTTCTATGGTATCTTCAGCATCTGAGATTCTTTCCTCTATCTCTTGTATTGTGTTGTTGATATTTGCATCTATGGACCCTGATTTCTTCCCAAGGTTTTCTATCTCCAAAGTTGTCTCACTTTTTTATTTCTTAGTTGTTTCTACTTCTGTGTTTTGATCCTGGATGGATTTGCTCAGTTCCTTCAGTTGTTTGTTTGTGTTTTCCTGGAATTCTTTAAGAGATTTTTGGGTTTCCTCTTTCATGACTTCTTCCTAATGACTCAATTTCTCCTGCATTTCTTTAAGTGATTTTTATATTTCCTCTTTGTTGGCTTCTATCTGCTGACTCATATTCTCCTGAATTTCTTTAAGTGATTTTTGTGTTTCCATTGTAAGTGTTTCTAACTCATTCCTGTTCCCCTGTATTTCTTTAGGAGATTTATTTATGTCCTTCAGGTGTTCCTCTATCGATCAGCATCATGACCAGTGATTTTAAATCCAAATCTTGTTTTTCTGGTGTGTTGGTATATCCAGGACTTGCTGCTGTTAGAGAATTGCGTTCAGATGCTGCCATATTGCCTTGATTTCTGTTAGTAACATTCCTATGTTTGCATTTTACCATCTGGTTATCTCTGGCATTAGTTGGTCTTGTTATCACTGGCTGGTGTTTGATCCTCCTGAGAGCTTGTAAGGCTATTTCCCCACTGCTGTATGACTGTGTTTTTCCTGGCACAGATTGCTGATGTGCTGTCTTCCTCTTGGGTGCACTTGGAGCCCTCATGTGTCTTGCTCCAAGTAATGCTATACTTGGTTTGCCTCTGTGAACCTGGTGTTACCTGTCTGCTTCGACAGGGAGTGAAGATGGTGAATGTTTCAGGGACCTTTTCCAAGTGCTGATCACTCTGCAGGGCAAATGACCCCCGTCAGGGTTGGCACACAGATGGCCCACAGAGCTACCCAGGCCCTGGGAGCAGGCCAAAGCCTGACAAGCTGAGACCCAAGTGATGTTAGCCTTGGGCTATGTCTGCATAGCTGGAGCTGTTAGATCTCTCTGGGGTCTGGGAGACAAGATGGCGGAGAGATCCTCCAAGTGCCCTGCAGTCTGCAGGGCAAACCTTGCAGGCTGCTTCCCAAGGTACACTTTGCTGGTGGGTACTGGCTGCGAGCCCCCCCTCCCCCCCCACGCCAGCTGGAATGGATGCAGTCAAGGCTGGGCTGCAGCTGCTGCCACTGTTGCTATAGCTCCCATTCCACCTTTTGTAAGATGAACTCACAAGAGTTTGTTTAGAACCTGGGCTAAGGCTTAAACTTGACTGTTAGGCAGTCACCTTATGCTTTGTTCATTTCTGAGATGCCGTGGAGAACACACACAGTTCCAACGGTCTCTACACTTTAAACAAACACATACACTAATATAGAGACAAAGAGAGAGTGAGACCTTTACTCCACTTTTGCAATTTGAATACAAGTTTCCAATGCTTATTCTACAGATGGTGGTACTATTTTGAGGAAGGTCAGTGAAGTCATTAGGTAGTATATTCTCCTTAATTCAATTAGGTCATTAGCAGTTTGCTTTTGAAGATTACAGATTGATTTTTGGCTTATTCTCCTCTACTCTTGCTTGTTCATTAATATCTGATGAGCAAACTTCATCTACACATTCCTATGACTATGGGATGAAGCACTAGTTCTACTACACTTTCAATTCTAGGATGAAGTGCAATTTCTGAAAATATAAATTAAAAAAATCCTCATTTAATTTGTTTCTGCTAGGAATTTCACAATGATAGAAGAGTACTAAACATATTCAGCATTGTATCCCAGACACTGAGTGATCAAACAGTCATAGCAATATTAGAATAAAAACAAGGGCAGAGAAGTTAGGACACTGTGCTCAAAATTCAGGGACAAAACATTTGGTATAATTATATATGGGACATTGAACAAAGCCAAAAGCACACATCCCACTCCTCCATTATATTACATATAAATTGACTTAATTTGGATTTCTATTTCTATGATAAAAAAGTATGACCAGGAGTAACCAGAAAAGAAAAGATATATTTCATCTTATATTCAAGTCATACTTTATCACTGAGGCACATCTGACTAAGAAACCAAGGTAGAAAACTAAAGAAAGCAACTGTAATAGAAATCATGGAGGTGTTCTGTTTTCAAGCTTGCGACTCATGATTTGTTCAGCCTGTTTTTTTAAACAAAGCAGTATCACCAATCCAGAAATGAGATCATCCCCCAGTGAGATGCATAAGTGATTACATTAAATGATGAGAATGAGTAGAAATAAATTGAAAATGAAGAAGTCAAACTATCACTATTTGCAGATGATATGATAGTCTACCTAAGTGACCCCAAAAACTCCACCAGAGAACTCCTACAGCTAATCAACAACTTCAGCAAAGTTGCAGGTTATAAATCAACTCAAGCGAATTAGTAGCCTTCCTATACTCAAAGGATCAGCAGGCTGAGAAAGAAATTAGGGAAATGACACCCTTCACAATAGCCACAAACTATATAAAGTACCTTGGGGTGACTCTTACCAAACATGTGAAAGATCGGTATGACAAGAACTTCAAGACTATGAAGAAGTAAATGGAAGAAAACCTCAAAAAATGGAAAAACCTCCCATGCTCATGGATCAGCAGGATTAATATAGTTAAAATGGCCATTTTGCCAAAAGCAATATACAGATTCAATGCAATACCCATCAAAATCCAAACTCAATTCTTCACAGAGTTAGAAAGAGCAATTCTGAAATTCATCTGGAATAACAAAAAACCCAGGATAGCTAAAACTATTCTCAACAACAAAAGATATTCTGGGGGAATCAGTATACCTGACCTCAAGCTGTGTAAGAACTTATGTGAGATTATGCTCATTATCTTAGCAAAAGTGTTTTTCTTTCTTCAAGGGATATTCTCTTCTCCTGGTTCAATAGAAGCTTATTGCTCCAAACTTTCCCCTAGCCTGACAAGCAAGAGGCATCTGGAAAATAGGGAAAAGTCTCTAGCAATTAACCCTTTACTTAATCTCATGATATTTTAGGATGAGATGCTAAATGCCTGAAATTGCAGTCTCTGGCCTCAGAGGAACAGAAACGCAGGTCAGCTACAATAGCATATTAACTGAGACTTAGATAAGTAAACTTTTTATTATAGAGCAAACAAAAATATCAGATAAGACAAAGACTTAACCTGAATCTCATAAGACAAAGTCTTACCTAGAATTTTGAAAAACCAAGTCTTACCCCCACCAACACTCTTTCCCCCTTAGCTGCCTCAAGAAGAACTGACAAGAAGAGAAAACACCTTCTACCAGGGCTGGTTTGTGGCACTGAATACACCAGAAAATCAAGATTTGGATTTAAATCACAGCTCATGATACTTATAGAATGCTTAAAGAAGGACATAAATAACTCCCTTAAAGAAATACAGGAGAGAAAAAGAGAAATACAGGAGAACACAGATGAACAGGTAGAAGAACTCAAAGAATTGTAGGAAAGCACAGTGAAACAGGTGAAAAAATTGTACAAACCATCCAGGATCTAAAAATGCAGGTAGAAATAATAAATAAATCACAAAGTGAAACAAGACAGGACATAGAAAACCTAGGAAAGAAGTCAGGAGTCATGGATACAAGCATCAACAACAGAATACAAGAGCCAGAATAGAGACTCTCAGATGCAGAAGATACCATAGAAAGCATTGACACAACAGTCAAAGAAAGTGCAAAATGCAAAAAGCTTCTGACCCAAAACATCTAGGAAATCCAGGACAAAATGGGAAGACCAAACCTAAGGATTATAGGTATAGAAGAGAGTGAAGGTTTCCAAATTAAAGGGCCAGTAAAAGTCTTCAACAAAATTATAGAAGAAAACTTCCTTAACCGAAAGAAAGAGATACTGATGAATATACAAGAAGCTTACAGAACTCCAAACAGATTAGACCAGAACAGAAATTCCTCCTATCACACAATAATTAAAACACCAAAAGCACTTAACAAAGAAATCATCTTAAAGGAGTAATGGGAAAAGGTCAAGTAACATATAAAGGTTCACCTATCAGAATTATACCAGACTTCACATCAGAGACTATGAAAGACAGAAGATCCAGGGCAGATGTCATACAAACCCAAAGGGAACATAAATGCCAACCCAAGCTACTATACCCAGCAAATCTCTTAATTATTATAGGTGGAGAAACCAAGGTATTCCATGACAAAAACTAATTTACACAACATCTTTTAACAAATCCAGCCCTTCAAAGGCTAATGACTGGAAAATACCAACAAAACTTGGAAAACTACCCACTAGAAATATCAAGAAATTAAGTGCTTAACAAACCAAAAAGAAGAGAGCAACACAAACAAAAATTCACCTCTAATTTTAAAAAAAAAAGCAGGAAATAACACTCACTTTCCCTTAATATCTTTTAATATCAATAGACTCAATTCTCCAATAAAAAGTCATAGACTAACAGACTTGAAACTTAAACAGGACTCAGTATTTTGCTGCATACAGGCAACATACCTCAGGCACAATGACAGAAACTACCTCAGAGTAAAAGGCTGGAAAACAACTTTCCAAGCAAACTGTCCCAAGAAACAAGCTGGTATAGCCATCCTAATATCGAGTAAAATCAACTTTCCACCTAAAGTTATCAAAAAAGATAAGGACACTGCATACTCATCAAAGGAAAAACCTACCAAGATGAACTCTCAATTCTGAAGTTATATTCTCCAAATACAAGGGCACCCACATTCATAAAAGAAACTTTACTAAAGTTCAAAGCATACATTGTACCCCACACAACAATAGTGGGAGACTTCAACATCCCACTCTCAACAGTAGACAAATAATGGAAACAGAAACAAAACAGAGACACAGTGAAACTGAGATAACAAACCAAATGGATTTAACAGATATTTCTAGAATATTTTATCCTAAAACAAAAGAATATACCTTCTCAGCCCCACATGGTTCGTTTTTCAAAAATGACCATATACCCTGTGACAAAACAGATCTCAGCAGATATAAGAAGACTGAAATAATTCCATGCACCCTATCAAGGCTGGTCTTCAAGAACATCTAAAGCAACTGAAAGCCCACATACAAATGGAAACTGAACAACATGCTAGTCAATGATAACTTGGTCAAGGATGAAATAAAGAAAGAAATTGAAGACTTTAGAATCTAATGAAAATGAAGGCACAACATTCCCAAACTTATGGGACACAATCAAAGCAGTGCTAAGAGGAAAACTCGTAGCTCTGAGTGCCTCCAAATAGAAATAGGAAAGAGCACAAACTAACAGCTTAACAGCACGGCTGAAAACTTTAGAACAAAAAGAAGCAAATACACCCAAGAGGAGTAGATGGCAGGAAATAATCAGACTCAGGGCTGAAATCAGACAAGTAGAAACAAAAAGAACTATACAAAGAATCAACCAAAAAAGGAGCTGGATCTCTGAAATAACCAACAAGATAGATAAACCCTTAGCCAAACTAAACAGAGTGCACAGAGACCATATCCAACTCTGCAAAATCAGAAGTGAAAACACAATTGACACTGAGGAAATCCAAAAAAAAAAAAAAAAAAAAAAAAAAAAAAAAAAAACTTCAGATCCTACTACAAAAGACTATACTCTACAAAAGTGGAATATCTAGAAGAAACTGACAATTTTCTAGGCAGATACCAGGTTCCAAAGTTAAATCAGGATCAGATAAATTATCTAAACAATGCTATAACCTCTAAAGAAATAGAATCAGTCATTAATAGTCTCCCAAACAAACAAAAAATAAATGCCCAGGACTCGATGGGTTTATTGCAGACTTCTACCAGATTTCAAAGAAGAATTTACACCCATATTCTTCAAACTATTTCACAAAATAGAAACAGAAGGAACACTACCAAACTCATTTTATAAAGTGACAATTACTTGGATACCTAAACCACACAAAGACCCCCCCTCCAAAAAAGAGAAATTTAAACCAATTTCTCTTATGAATATCAATGCAAAATATTCACTAAAATTCTTACTAACCAAATCCAAAAACACATCAAAACTATCTTCCATGGCTTCATCCCAGGGATGCAGGGTTAGTTCAATATATAGAAATTCATCAATGTGATCCACTATATAAACAAACTCAACGGAAAAAAAAAACACATGATCATTCCATTAGATGCTGAGAAAGCATTTGACACAATCCAAAACCTCTTCATGATAAAAGTCTTTGAATGATGAGAAATTCAAAGTCCAGACCTAAACATAGAAAAGCAATATACAGCAAACCAGTAGCCAACATCAAACTAAATGTAGAGAAACTTGAAGCAATCCCACTGAAATCAGGGACTAGACAAGGATGACACTCTTCACAATAGTCACAAATAATATAAAATACTTTGGTGTGACTCTAACCAAGCAAGTGAAAAATCTGTATGACAAGAACTTCAGGATTCTGAAGAAAAAAAAATTGAAAATCTCAGAAGACATAAAGATTTCCAATGCTCATGGATTGGCAGGGTTAATATAGCAATAATGGCCAATTTGCTTAAAGCAATCTACAGATTCGATGCAGTCTCCCTCAAAATTCAACTCATTTCTTCATAGAGTTAGAAAGAGCAATTTCCAAATTTTTCTGGAATAACAACAACAACAAAAATCTAGGATAGCTAAAACTTTTCTCAACAATAAAAGAACTTCTGGCAGAATCACAATCCTAGACCTCAAGCTCTACTACAGAGCAATAGTGATAAAAAGTGTATGGTATTGGTACAGAGACAGGCAGGAAGATCAATGGAATAGAATTGAAGACCCAGAAATGAACCCACACACCTATGGTCACTTGAACTTTGACAAAGGAGCTAAAACAATCTAGTGGCAAAAAGACAGCATTTTCCACAAATGGTGCTGGGTCAAGTGGCACTCAACATGTAGAAGAATGCAAATTGATCCATTCTTATCTCCTTATACAAAGCTAGTGTTCAAGTGTATAAAGACTTTCACATAAAACCACATACACTGAATCTAATAGATGAGAAAGTCTGGATGAACCTGGATCACATGGGCACAGGGGAAATTTTCCTGAATAGAACACCAATAGCTTGTGCTCTAAGATCAAGAATTGAAAAATGGGACCTCATAAAATTGCAAAACATCTGTAAGGCAAAGGGCACAGTCAATAGGACAAAACAGCAACCAACAGATGGGGAAAAGATCTTTACCAATCCCACATCCAGTACAGGGCTAATATCCAATATATATAAAGAACTCAAGAAGTTAGACTCCAGAGAATGAAATAATCCTATTAAAAATGGGGGTACAGAGCTAAGCAAAGAATTCTCAACTGAGGAATACTGATTGGCTGAGAAACACCCAGAGAAACATTCAACATCCTTAATCATTAGGGAAATGCATATCAAAGCAACCCTGAGATTTCACTGCATACCAGTCAAGAAGACCAAGATCAAAAACTCAGGGGTCAGCAAATGCTGGAGAGGATGTGGAGAAAGATGGACACTCCTCCACTGCTGGTCGGAGTGCAAGCAGATAAATCCCCTCTGGAAGTCAGTTTGGTGGTTCCTCAGAAAATTGGACCTGAGGACCCAGCTATACCACTACTACCCAGAAGATGCTCCAACATGTAATAATGACACATGCTCCACTATGATCACAGCAGCCTTATTTACAATAGCCAGAAGCTGTAAAGAACCCAGATGTCCTTCAACAGAGGAATGGATACAGATTTGAGATACATTTACACAACTCAGCTATTAAAAATATCAAATTCATAAAATTCTTAGGCAAATGGATGGAGCTAGAAAATATCATCCTGAGTGATGTAACCCAATCACAAAAGAACACATATGGTATCCACTCACTGATGAGTGGATATTAGCCCAAAAGCTTGGAATCCGCAAGATAAAACTCACAGACCACATGAAGGTCAATTAAAAAGGAAGACAAAAATGTGGGTACATTGATCCTTATTGGAAAGTGGATCAAAATATCCACGGCTCACAGCCAACCAATAGAATGTACATAGTGTCCCCAATGGAACAGCTAGAGAAAGGACCCAAGGAGCTGAAGAGGTTTGAAGCCCTGCAGGTGGAGCAATAATATGTACCAACCTGTACCCCCTGACTCCCAGGGGTGAAATCACCAAACAAAGAGTACGCATGGATTAACCCATGGCTCCAGCTACATATGTAGCAGAAGACGGCCATTTCAGACATCAATGAGAGGAGAGACCGTTGGTACTGTGAAGGCTAGATTCCTCAGGATAGGACAATGCTAGTCACGAAGTTGGGGGAGGGTTAGCAGGGGGAAGAGGGATGGGATAGGGGATTTTGGGAGTGGTAACACACATGGAAAGGATATAACATTTGAAATGTAAATAAAGCAAATATCTAATAAAAAATAAAATAAAAAATTGAAGAAATATATAGGAAAACTGGTAAATTAATCGGAAAAGGAAGGAGAAACATAATAAAATTGAAGATTTACATGGAAATTATTGACTGATTCATGACATTTGAGTATCCCTAGAAAAGACAGTATGGTCACTTTCTGAATCCACTTTTTTTTTTATTCGATGTATTCTTTATTTACATTTCAAATGATTTCCCATTTTCTGGGTCCCCACTCCCCGCAAGTCCCATAAGCCCTCTTCCCCCCGCCCCCCGTTCCTTCATCAACTCCTTCCAACTTCACTGTTCTGGTATTCCCCTATACTGTTGCATTGAGTCGTTCCAGAACCAGGGGCCACTCCTCCATTCTTTTTGGACATCATTTAATATGTGGATTATGTCTTAGGTATTCCAAGTTTCTAGGTTATTATCCACTTATCAGTGAGTGCATACCATGACTGATCTTTTGAGACTGGGTTACCTCACTTAGTATGATGTTTTCCAGCTCCATCCATTTGTCTACGAATTTCATGAATTCATTGTTTCTAATGGCTGAATAGTACTCCATTGTGTAAATATACCACATTTTTTGTATCCCATTCATCTGTTGAGGGACACCTGGGTTGTTTCCAGCTTCTGGCTACTACAAATAGGGCTGCTATGAACATAGTGGAGCACGTGTCCTTATTACATGCTGGGGAATCCACTGGGTATATGCCCAAGAGTGGTATAGCAGGGTCCTCCGGAAGTGCCATGCCCAGTTTTCTGAGGAACCGCCAGACTGATTTCCAAATTGGTTGCACCATCTTACAGCCCCAGCAGCAGTGGAGGAGTTTTCCTCTTTCTCCACATCCTCACCAGCACCTGCTATCTCCTGAGTTTTTTACCTTAGCCATTCTGACTGGTGTGAGGTGAAATCTCAGGGTTGTTTTGATTTGCATTTCCCTAATGATTAATGATGTTGAACATTTCTTAATGTGTTTCTCAGCACTCTGAAGTTCTTCATGTGAAAAATCTTTGTTTAGTTCGGTACCCCACTTTTTAATGGGGTTATTTGGTTCTCTAGGTTCAACCTTCTTGAGTTCTCTGTATATATTAGATATTAACCCTCTGTCAGATTTAGGGTTGGTGAAGATCCTATCCCAATCTATTGGTTGATGTTTTGTCCTTTTGACAGTGTCCTTTGCCTTACAGAAACTTTGTAGTTTTATGAGGTCCCATTTGTCAATTCTTGATAGTAGAGCATAAGCTATTGGTGTTCTATTCAGGAGCTTTTCCCCTGTGCCCATGTCCTCCAGGGTCTTCTCCAGTATCTTTTCTATTAGTTTCAGTGTGTCAGGTTTTATGTGGAGGTCCTTGAGCCATTGGGAGTTGAGCTTAGTACAAGAAGATAAGAATGGATCGATTGGCATTCTTCTGCATGCTGACCTCCAATTGAACCAGCACCATTTGTTGAAAAGACTACCTTTTTTCCACTGGATGCTTTCAGCTCCTTTGTCGAAGATCAAGTGACCATAGCTGTGTGGATTCATTTCTGGGTCTTCAATCCTATTCCATTGATCGGCTTGCATGACATTGTACCAATACCATACAGTTTTTATCAATATTGCTCTGTAGTAAAGTTTGAGGTCTGGGATACTGAATCCCCCTGAAGTTCTTTTACTTTTGAGAATAGTTTTAGCTATCCTGGGTTTTTTGTTATTCCAGATGAATTTGAGAATTCATCTTTCTAGCTCTATGAAGAACTGAGTTGGGATTTTTATGGGGATTGCATTGAATCTGTAGATTGCCTTTGGCAATATGGCCATTTTAACTCTATTAATCCTGCCAGTCAATGAGTATGGAATATTTTTCCACTTTCTGAAACCTACTTTGATTTCCTTCTTTAGAGATCTGAAGTTCTTGTTTGGTTAGAGTCACCCCAAGGTACTTTATGCTATTTGTGGCTATTGAGAAGGGGGTCATTTCCCTAATTTCTTTCTCAGTCTGCTTATCCTTTGAGTATATAAAGGCTACTGATTTGCTTGAGTTGATTTTGTAGCCAGCCACTTTGCTGAAGTTGTTTATCAGCTGTAGGAGTTCTCTAGTAGAGTTTTGGGGTCACTTAATTATACTATCATATCATCTGCAAATAGTGATAGTTTGACTTCTTCCTTTCCAATTTGTATCCCTTTGACCTCCTTATGTTGTCTAATAGCTCTAGCTAGGACTTCAAGAACTATATTAAAAATATATGGAGCAAGGGGGCAGCCTTGTTTAGTCCCTGATTTTAGTGGGATTGCTTCAAGTTTCTCTCCTTTTAGTTTGATGCTGGCTACCAGTTTGCTGTATATAGATTTTACTATGTTTAGATATGGGCCTGGAATTCCTGTCCTTTCCAAGACTTTAAGCATGAAAGGATGCTAAATTTTGTCAAATGCCTTTTCAGCATCTAATGAAATGATCATGTGGTTTTTTTCTTTGAGTTTGTTTATGTAGTGGATTGCATTGATGGATTTCTGTATATTGGACCATCCCTGCATCTCTGGAATGAAGCCTACTTGATCCTGGTTGATGATAGTTTTAATGTGTTCTTGGATTCGGTGGGCAAGAATTGTATTGAGTAATTTTGCATCGATATTCATAAGGGAAATTGGCCTGAAATTCTCTTTCTTAGTTGGATCTTTGTGTGGTTTTGGTATCAGCATAATTGTGGCTTCGTAGAAGGAGTTGGGTAGTGTCCCTTCTGTTTCTATTTGGTGGAATAGTTTGAAGAGTATTGGTCTTAAGTCTTCTTTGAAGGTCTGATAGAATTCTGCACTGAAACCATCTGGTCCTGTGCTTTTTTTGGTCGGAAGGCTATCTATGACCCCTTCTATTTCTTTAGGGGTTATGGGTCTGTTTAGATGATCTATTTGATCCTGGTTTAATTTTGGTAATTTGTATCTGTCTAAGAAATTGTCCATTTCCTCCATAATCTCCAGTTGTGTTGAGTTCAGGCTTTTGTAGTAGAATCTGATGATTTTTTGAATTTCCTCGGTTTCTGTTGTAATATCTCCCTTTTCATTTCTAATTTGGTTAATTTGGATACTGTCTCTGTGCCCTTTGGTTAATCTGGCTAAGGGTTTAGCTATCTTGTTGATTTTTTCAAAGAACCAGCTCCTGGTTTTGTTGATTATTTGTATGGTTCTCTTGGTTTCTACTTGATTGATTTCAGCTCTGAGTTTGATGATTTCCTGCTTCTTCTCCTCCTGCGTGAATTAGCTTCGTTTTGTTCCAGGGCTTTCAGTTGTTCCGTTAAACTTCTAGTGTATGCTCTTTCAAATTTCTTTTTGGAAGCACTCAAAGCTATGAGTCTTCCTCTTAGCACTGCTTTCATTGTGTCCCATAGATTTGTGTATGTTGTGCCTTCATTTTCATTAAATTCTAAGAAATCTTTGATTTCTTTCTTTATTTCTTCTTTGACCAAGGTATCATTTAGTAGAGTATTGATCAGTTTCCATGTGTATGTGGGCTGTTGTTTTTATTGTTATTAAACACCACTTTTTCTCCATAGTGATCTGATAGGAGGCATGGGATTATTTCAATCTTCTTACATTTGTTGAGGTCTGTCTTGTGACCAACTATATGATCTATTTTGGAGAAGGTACCATGAGGTGCTGAGAAAAAGGTATAATCTTTTGCTTTGGGATGAAAAGTTCTATATATATCTGTTAACTCCAACTGGTCCAAAGCTTCAGTTAGGTTCACTGTGTCCCTGTTTAGTTTCTGTTTTCTTGATCGGTCCATTGATGAGAGTGGAGTGTTGAAGTCACCCACAATTGTGTTAGGTGCAATGTGTACTTTGAGCATTAGTAAAGTTTCTTTTATGAATGAGGGTGCCCTTGTATTTGGAGCATAGATGTTCAGGATTGAGAGTTCTTCTTGTTGGATTTTTCCTTTAAGCAACAAGAAGTGACCTTCCATGTCTCTTTTGATTACATTAGGTTGAAAGTCAGTTTTATCTGATATTAGCATGGCAACTCCGGCTTGTTTCCTGAGACCATTTGCTTGTAGAATTGTCTTCCAGCCTTTTATTCTAAGGTAGTTTTTGTCTTTGACACTGAGCTGTCTTTCCTGTATGCAGCAAAATGTAGGGTCCTGTTTATGTAACCAGTCTGTTAGTCTATGTCTTTTTATTGGGGAATTGAGTCCATTGATGTTAAGAGATATTAAGGAGTAGTGGTTATTGCTTCCCATCCTTTTTGATGTTAGTTTTATACTAGTGTGCTTATCTTCTTTTGGGTTTGATAAAAGAAACTTAATATCCTGCTTTTTCGAGGGTATAGTTTCCCTCGTTGTACTGGAGTTTTCCCACTATTATCCTTTGTAGTGCTGGGTTTGTGGAAAGATATTGTGTAAATTTGGTTTTGTCATGGAATATCTTGGTTTCTCCATCTATAGTGATTGAGAGTTTTGCTGGGTATAGTAGTCTTGGCTGGCATTTGTGTTCTCTTAGAGTCTGCATGAGCTCTGCCCAGGATCTTCTAGCTTTCATGGTCTCTGGTGAGAAGTCTGGTATAATTCTGATAGGTCTTCATTTATATGTTATTTGCCCATTTTCTCTTACTGCCCTAAGTATTCTCTTTGTTTAGTACATTTGGGGTTTTGATTATTATGTGACAGGAGTTATTTCTGTTCTGGTCCAGTCTGTTTGGAGTTCTGTAGGCTTCTTGTATATTCATGGGCATCTCTCTCTTTAGGTTAGGGAAGTTTTCTTCCATAATTTTGTTGAAGATATTTGCTGGCCCTTTAAGTTGTAAATCTTCACTCTCATCAATGCCTATAATCCTTAGGTTTGGTCTCCATTGTGTCCTGGATTTCCTGGATATTTTGGGTTGCAAGCTTTTTTTCATTTTGGATTTTCTTTGACTGTTGAGTCCATGGTTTCTATGGTATCTTCAGCATCTGAGATTCTTTCTTCTATCTCTTGTATTCTGTTGTTGATATTTGCATCATAGATCAGGTCCCTGATTTCTTTCCAAGGTTTTCTATCTCCAAAGATGTCTCCCTTTGTGCTTTCTTAGTTGTTTCTACTTCTGTTTTCAGATCCTGGAAGTTTTTGCTCAGTTCCATCATTTGCTTGTTTGTGTTTTCCTCTAATACTTTAAGAGATTTTTGTGTTTCCTTTTTCCTGACTTCTGCCTGTTGAACAAACTTCTCCTGTATTTTTTTTTTAAGTGAATTTTGCATTTCCTCCTTCTTGGCTACAAACTTCTGACCCATATTGTCCTGAATTTCTTTAAGTGATTTTTGTGTTCCCGTTGTAAGAGCTTCTAGCTTTTGATCATTTTTCTCCTGAATTTCTTTAAGAGATTTATTTATGTCCTTCATGTGTTCCTCTATCAGCATCCTTACCAGTGCTTTTAAATCCAACTCTTGTTTTTCTGGTATGTTGGGGTATCCAGGACTTGCCATTGTTGGAGAAATGCTGCCATAATGCCTTGGTTTCTGTTAGTAATGTTCCTACGCTTGCCTTTAGCCATCTAGTTCTCACTGGTGCTAGATGATCTTATTGTCACTGTCTGGTGCCACAACCTATTGTGGAACTTTAGGGCTATTTCTGAGACATTGGATGACTGGGTTTCCTCTGGCACAGATTATTGATACGCTGCCTTCCTCTTTTGTGCCTTTGGAGCCCTGTTTAGTCTTGCCTCAGGAAATTTTATACTTGGGTTGTCAAGGTGAACCAGGTATTCTCAGACTGCTCTGTTATGGAGCAAAGATGGTGAGTGGGGGGTCACTCCCTCTGTTGATTCTCACGTAGGATACAGGTCTCAGGATGACAGGCTTGCAGACAAACCTCCTATGTTCTCAGGTCCTGAGGGCAGGCTGACCCCTGGAGATTGTCACCCCCAGAGATCTTAAGATCAGGATAATACAGTACCTAGTGATGTTTTTCTGCCCTGGCAGGCCACAAAGATGGCCATGGGAGTAGCTCCCTCTGCTGTTCTCTGCAAAGGATCCAGGCCTCACGACCTACCAGCTGGGAGATGAACCACCTGTGTTCTAAGGCCCTGGGTGCAGGCAGACCTCTGGCTGTTTGCTCCCCCAGAGATTTAAAGCTCAGGGCGATACAGTACCTAGTGGTGCTCTTCTGCTCCAGCAGGCAGAGAATATGGCCGCAGGGATTCTCTCCTTCTGCTGGTCTCCAGGTAGGACACAGGCCCCATGCCCGGTGGACTGGCAGATGAACCACCTATGTGCTCAGTTCCCGAGTTCAGGCAGACCACTGGTGGCTTGCACCCTCAGAGATCTAAAGCTCAGGGTGATACAGTACCCAATGAAGCTCTTCTGCTACAGCAGGCAGTGAATATGGCCGTGGGGATTCTCTCCCTGTGCTGGTCTCCAGGCAGGACACAGGCCCCACGCCCAGAGGTCTGGCAGATGAACCTCCTCTGTGCTCAGTTCATGAGCCCAGGCAGATCGCTGGTGGTTTGCACCCCCAGAGATCTAAAGCTTGGGGTGATACTGTACCTAGTGAAGCTCTTCTGCCCCGGTCTGCAGCGAATATGGCCGCGGGAATTTTCTCCCTTTGGTGATCTACAGGCAGTACACAGGCCCGATGCCCAGAGGTCTGGCAGATGAACTGCCTATGAGCTCAGTTCCTGAGCGCAGGCAGACCGACCCCTGGCAGTTTGCACCCCCAGAGATCTTAAGCTCATGGTGATACAGTACCTAGTGAAGCTCTTCTGCTCCAGCAGGCAGCAAATATGGCCTTGGGGATTCTTTCCCTCCTGAATCTACTTTTACTGCATATTATAATTCAGTATCACCAGCTAGGCTGCTTTTATTGCTGCATACCAAACAAATAACAAACTCAACATTTATTCTCTAATCCAAACCTCTGCTTTTTCACTGATCCATGATAGAATCATTATGGATCACATCTGGCATTTCTTCATGCTAGATTCCCTGTAGAAGGCAATGAGAAAGCTTGATTTCACACTAGGTTTTAGAGTAAATACAAGTGTATAAGATATATCACTAATATTCTTTGGTTCATTAAGCATCAAGAAGTTTTTCTTTCTTCCTTTGCTGTGATGAAAAACAATTCAAGAAGATGTGGTAAAATACTTGAAAATTGTACTTAAATTTCACATTCTTCTATCTTATCAAAAGACAGAATCTCTCTCCTTAGATAATATCATCATACTGGAAAAATATTTTTCACCAACCAGTGGCAAAATTTTATATATTTTTGCCAAATTATATGACTATATTATTTTATTACAGAGATATAAGGGCTAAGGGTCAATGATATATATTAGTATGAATCCCCTATGCCTCTATATACTTTGTATTCTTGATTTTGTTTTATTTGTGTGTTGCTTAATATCTTACTTATGAAAATTTTAAAGGAAACTGATATACATCTATAATTCTAGTACTACAGTGTTTAAGAAAGAATTGTTTGTTTGTGGCTAGCCTTGTTACACAGTAAAATCCTTTCTCAAAAAAAAAAAAACTAATGAAGCTGAAGAATAAAAACAAGTAATGGTAGTTATTTTAATGTATAGGAGATATGAAGATATACAAAAATATTTACTTCCAAAGATATTATTAGCATCCACCAAATAGCAAACCAATTGAATATTGTGAATTTGATAACAACTACCAAATCTTTCTTTCTAAAATCACAATATCAAAATTAATACTTAAAATTATAAGTCTTACTTTTTATGTGACTAAGCACTAGAGGCTATACACTAAAGACTGTATGTAGTTGAAAATCTAATGATTGATACATATCATAACAGTTATTTCTATAGAGAAAACAGAATAAAATAACTATTAACTATGTATTTAAAAAGTGGAGAAGTAAAAGTGTAATGTGTATCACAATGATATCTACTACTCAGAGAATCTGTGACTCTCAGTCAGGAAACAGAATTGTTTGGAAGTATTAAAAACTATAGGCTTTTGCAAAGTACCACAATTATGAGATGTGATGGCCAAGCATTGGTTGATCTCCAAATGATGCTAGTATCTCTGAAAGATCTCAATAATCCTAGTTTAGTAAATACATATGAAAATGCTGGAAATTTCACTTCACTTCCAGTCTTTTCTTTTCTTCTTTTCTTACTTCTTTTCCTCTCAGGTCTTATCTCTCTCTCTCTCTCTCTCTCTCTCTCTCTCTCTCTCTCTCTCTCTCTCTCTCTCTTTCACACACACACACACACAAACACACATATACACAGACAAATATTGATGATGGCTATTAATGAACCATTCAAGAAGGAAAATTGTAGATTAGAAAATTCTAGTCAGAGATACTAATTGAGCTACAATTTTACATGATTTAAAAATTTACTGTAGTGATATCAATTGTAAAAATAAAAGAATTGTTTTCAGAAGATTTGCATATCAAGAAATATAAAGATTAACATACTGTTCTCAATAAATACTAGTTCTAAAGATTTAAAAGGGATCACTTGTTTTCTTGTAAAAAATAAACATTAAATCTACCGCAATAGGCACATTAATCATATATTCTAAAAGAGAGCTATATATAATATCTTGATTTTGTGTAATTCTTTGCATGTGGTTCAGACAGAACATCTCTTGTCTTAGTATTTTGTTTTGTGAGGATTAAAGGTATGGGACCAACAATACCAGAATATCTTCCTATGAGAGTTAAATATTAAAATTGTGAAAAATTATGTTCTCTCAAGTATTTCTTTAAGATATTGAATTGACTATCAAGTCCTATTAAGAGTCTTTACTAGACCTCTGAACTGAGATGAATATCTTGAAAGCTAATACTTTCAGTGGGCAGTATTGTGCTCTGGATATACTAAACAGAAAAAAAAATCTTTTAAACACAGAGGCCTTTTTTTATCCTCTAAGATGACCTTGGGTATGTATTTTCTGAAAGAACTCATTCTCTGTGAAGTTATGTACAGAGTAAAATTAGTGTTGTGATCAGGAATATGGTTCCTTTATTGTAAATAAAATACTATAAATATGAAACAAAAAATGTGTATCTGTCATTTTTGGCCCTATATATTGGTCTGACAATTACATTTAAAAGACTAAAGACAGAACAGGTCTGTCTTATCTGTATTTTGGAGATATTCTCTGGTAATTTATGACTGCATTCCAATAGCTACAGAACAGATGCTAATCAGCGAATTCAGTAAAACATCAAGCCGATCTCCAGAAAAGGCAGTAAATATCTAAATTACATTTAACAGCCATACAATTTAAGAGATTTAGATATCTAAAGCTGTCATAATCCGATGCAAAAGAAAGGAGACAGAACTGTGGACATGCTGTAATTTCTTGACAGGTTTTACAGATAATTGAAATAGCCTATTCTGTCATTTTGTGAAATATGTCGTTCTCTAAAAGTAAGCTCAGAATTCAAATGATTCAGAAAAGTCTATTACAAAATGAATAATATGTCAAACCTGTTCACTCTGTGTGCTCTCTAGTGCCGATGTGTTTGTGTGTATGCCCTTTCTCTGACATAAAGCTAATTAATATATTTTTCCTGAAGAAAAAGAAGCCACAGAATAAAAATACAGGAAAGTTAGTTTTTAGTAGAAACCTGTTCTAATAAATGTAAATGAAAAGAAGTTTTATGGCCCAGAGGTTGAAATGTCACATGAAGTCAAATTTACTAACACGTGTACAGGATATTTCTTGAGCTAGGTTTCCTCTTTGGATATCATCTTGTTATAGAGCTTGATAGCTTATGATCAGTGATTCATTAATAACTCAGTAGTTATTAATTAAAATTTAGGGCGTTTTTAAGCAGTGTCCTGCAATATTTTCAAACCTAGTCACCAAAATTATCCATACTATGGAATATCTATTTCAGATTATTTTGAATTGATTTCAAAGGAAATAAGCAGACTATTCCTCATTTCTTTGAATTTTTTGAACCACATTTTGCACTTTAAAATTCATGCACTGCTATCTCTGAGTGAGTCCATTTATTCTTCTTTCCTTTGACATGATGAATAAACCTTTTCTGATCCTGCGGTCACAATCATAATTATATTAAACACAATTTCCTGGGAATAATTGTAATGTCTTTGCAGTGCTTCTAAAACTTTAATGAGCATATACATCACCTGGAGCTATTGATAAAATACAGATTCTGATTCATGAGTTTGGTCTTTGACCTGAGATTTTGTGTTTCTAATGAGCTTCTACACAATGCTAATACTGCTGGCTGGACAACCAATGTTTGCTTAGCAAAAGCTTTGACAGCCTGATGCTAGATTCTGCCTTTTCATTTTTCAATTCTTCTTAAGTTTTGGCATATAGGTTCTCTTAAATTTTACCTTGTTTTTGATTCCATGTATTTTCTCTGTTTTATATACAGATTCCCAATCTTTTATTATAATTAAGATGCTTTCTGTTGCTGCATGGTAGCATCTTCCCTGAACCTCAGCAATCTTCATGCTGACAGAGCTAGAGTAACAGTAGTAAACCAGATTGTGCTGGCTCTTCACCCCACCTATTCACTCCTGACAGAAGTAAACAAATTGCTGAACAAATGGTTATGTGGTCTGCCAAATTTGACTCTGCATACAAGAAGTCTCATTATTTCAGGGTATTATTCCAGATGATGATCTTATGTGCTGGTCATTATAATGTGCTGAATTAGAATGAAATAGAAATCTTGCACTATTTCCCAGACAGTGGGAGAGTGCTTGTTATTTTCCTTTTGTATGCACTACTTAGCTAAGATAAAAAACGAAAATTCAGGGAACATAGACAGAAAAAGGAATCTCTCCCTTAAGTCACATAGGATGGAGTTTACATTTGTTACAGGATGTATGTCAAACATTTTGACAGGAATAAAAGAAATCAAAACCACTGTGCTGGTTGTCTGCATAGAGACAGTGATCCCTTTTCTGAGAGAAATCTCTAACAAGAGTGCTAAAATAGCAAATGAGCCAAGCTAAAGGCCAAAATGTCTGTGACCTTTGAGCTGTTCAACCTTTTCAGCAACTTTCTCTTGTCCATAAACATAAATACTGCACCACATGAAATGCCTTACAATTTGATTTATAAAGAGAAACCTTTTGAAATAGGAAAAAAGTAAGCAAACCTGTTCAGACTTAACCATTTATTAATGTTTACATTTATGTGTACATTTTTTGAGGATATTCCTGGACGGAAGAAAAGGACATGTTATTCTTGACAGTTGCAGTTACAGGCAACCTTGTGGGTAGCATGCCTGACCTAAGTGCTGGGAATTGAACTCAAGAAAACAAAATGCTCTTAACAAGTAATCTGTCTCTTCACCCTCTTAAACTTAGTTTTTAAATTTTGCTTAATATTTAAATTTGGTTACTGATTACATCTTTGAGTGATATAACTTTAAAAGCCATGAAATCATGGGGTATTGGTGAGAAGACGAAGCATCACTATCCCTTAGGAATTTGAAACTCACAGAAACTTTGTAATTTTATGAGGTCCTATTTGTTAATTCTTAATCTTAGCATAAGCTATGGATGTTCTTTTCAGAAAAATTTCCCCTGTGCCCATGTGCTCAAGGTTCCTCCAGTTTCTTTTCTATTATTTTCAGTGTGTCTGGTATTATGTGTAGGTCCTTGATCCACTTGGACTTGAGCTTAGTACAAGGAGAACAGAATGGATCAATTTTCATTCTTCTGCATGCTAGCCACCAGTGGAACCAGCACCATTTGTTGAAAAGGCTATCTTTTTTCCACTGGATGG
Organism: Apodemus sylvaticus; assembly: GCF_947179515.1. Classification (NCBI taxonomy): domain Eukaryota; kingdom Metazoa; phylum Chordata; class Mammalia; order Rodentia; family Muridae; genus Apodemus; species Apodemus sylvaticus. Next base: position 76,611,566 of record NC_067495.1, on the reverse strand, counting down.
TTTTAGTTCCTTTATCAAAGAATAAGATTACAAAGATTCCATAAGACAAAGGACACTGTCAAAAGGACAAAATGGCAACTAACAAATTGGGAAAAGATCTTTGCCAACCCTCCATCCAACAGAGGGCTAATATCCAAGATATACAAAGAACTCAAGAAGGTAGACTCCAGAGAGCCAAATAACCCTATTAAAAATTGGGATACAGAGCTAAGCAAAGAATTTTCAGCTGAGGAATATTGAATGGTTGAGAAGCACCTAACGAAATGTTCAACATCCTCAGTCATCAGGGAAATGCAAATCAAAACAACCCTGAGATTTCACCTCACACCAGTCAGAATGGCTAAGATCAAAAACTCAGGAGAAAACAGGTGCTGGCGAGGATGTGGAGAAAGAGGGACACTCCTCCACTGCTGGTGGGACTGCAAACTGGTACAACCACTGTGGAAATCAGTCTGGCAATTCCTCAGAAAACTGGGCATGATACTACTGGAGGACCCTGCTATACTACTCCTGGGCATATACCCAGAGGATTCCCCAGTATGTAATAGGGACACATGCCCCACTATGTTCATAGCAGTCCTATTTATAACAGCCAAAAGGTGCAAAAGAACCAAGATGCCCCTCAACAGAGGAATGGATACAGAAAAAATGTGATATATTTACACAATGGTATACTACTCAGCTATTAAAAACAATGAATTCATGAAATTCTTAGGCAAATAGGTGGAACGGGAAAATATTATTCTCAGTAAAGATGTAAGTTAACCCAAACACAGAAGAATACACATGGTATGCGCTCACTGATATGTGGATATTAGCCCAAAACTTCAAATACGCAAGACACGATTGATATATCAAAAATGAAGCTCAAGAAGAAGGAAGAACAAATTATGGATTCTCTGGCCTTTCTTAAAAGTAAGAACAAAGTACCCACAGAAGGAAATACAGAGACAAAGTGTGGAGCAGAGACTGAGGGCAAGACCAGTCAGACACTACCCCACCTAGTGATCCATCCCATATACAGTTACAAATCCCAGACACTATTATTGATGCCTACAAATACTTGCTGACTGGAGTCGGGCATAGTTGTCACCTGGGAGGCTCTGCTAGTGCATGACAAATACAGAGGGGGACACTCTCAGTCATCCATTGAGCTGAGCACAGAGTCCCCAATGGCAGAGCTGGGGAAAGGATTCAAGGAGCTGAAGGTGTTTGCAGCGCTATAGGAGGAAGAATGATATGAACTGTGAGTACTGGGTGCAGTACTCACAGAGCTCCCAGGGACTAAACTATCAACCAGATAGTACACATGGTGTTACCCATGGCTCCAGACACATAGGCAGCAGAGGATAGCCTTATTGAACATCAAAGGGAGGAGAGGCCCCTGATCCTGGAAAGGCTACAGATGGAGCAGTGTAGGGGAATTCCAGGACAGGGAACAGGGAGGGAGTTTATTGGAAACAGGTGGAGGGGAGATGCCTTATGGGACTTTTGAAGGGGAAGGACCAGGAAAGGGGAAATCATTTGAAATGCAAATAAGAATATATCTAATAAAAAATTGAAACTCATTTTATGGTTTATAAAATTAAATCAATCAAACTCAACTTGGCATCACTTTTACATTCCTTTCTATCATCTAAGGAAGGATTCTTGTAGCTACATCACAGTTATGTATGAAATGTGAATGTGCGCAAAATATCGAAGAAGAGAATACACAGACCATAGAAGTTATCTTTTATATGTACAATAACCCCATTTTCTATAGTAATAAATTTCAATTTGAAGGTGTCTTTTCATCATATCTCCTTTCTTCTTGGGTAGCAAGGGTGAGGGGCTAACTTTATTTTCTTTGAAAATCTACCAATAAAAAGAATGGAAATGGGTTTTCCCCATCACAACCCAAGGCATTCATGCAACCCCTACTCTTAGGAGTCCTTGTACTCTAAACATATTCAAAATATGTCTCATTTGAAAATGACTAATATTTTCTTTTTCATGTAACAAGGTGATGTGCATTAAATTATAAGTATGGTGTTATTCTAGAGTTGCAAAAATGATACAAAAAAATTTGTTGCCAGAATGCAGGTGATATATTGTTTTGTTAAATATAATGAATTTTACTTTTCTATTTTAAAATAGGCTTCAACAAAGAAAAACTAAGACTGAGTCCTTTTTCAAGTAACAGAAATATATTTTCCTAAGTTCTGGAAGTTACAAAAAATCCAATAGTGCTGACTGGCACCTGGCAGTTGACAATGACCCAATAACTGAGAAAGGCAGAATTCATCATGTGGCAGACAGACATGATAATTTAAGTACAAAAGAGAAGAGGTAATTGCACTTACTTTTCTTTTTTTTTCCTTTTTTCCATTTTTTATTGATATATTTTTTATTTACATTTCAAATGATTTCCCCTTTTCTGGGTCCCCACTCCCCGCAAGTCCCATAAGCCCTCTTCCGTCCCCCTATTCTTCCATCCACCCCTTCCCACTTCCCTGTTCTGGTATTCCCCTATACTCTTGCACTGAGTCTTTCCAGACCTAGGGGCCACTCCTCCATTCTTTTTGGACATCATTTAATTTGTGGATTATGTCCTGGGTATTCAAAGTTTCTAGGCTAATATCCAATTATCAGTGAGTGCATACCATGATTGATCTTTTGAGACTGGGTTACCTCACTTAGTATGATGTTCTCCAGCTCCATCCATTTGTCTAAGAATTTCATGAATTCATTGTTTCTAATGGCTGAATAGTACTCCATTGTGTAAATATAACACATTTTTTTTGTATCCATTCCTCCGTTGAAGGACAACTAGGTTCTTTCCAGCTTCTGGCCACTACAAACAGGGCTGCTATGAACATAGTGGAGCATGTGTTCTTATTGCATGCTGAAGAGTCCTCTGGATATATGCCCAGTAGTGGTATAGCATGGTTCTCAGGAAGTGTCATGCCCATTTTTCTGAGGAACCGCCAGACTGATTTCCAAAGTGGTTGCACCATCTTGCAATCCCATCAGCAAGGAGTGTTCCCTTTTCTCCACATCCTCTCCAACACCTGCTGTCTCCTGAGTTTTTGACCTTGGCCATTCAGACTGGTGTGACGGGAAATCTCAGGGTTGTTTTGATTTGCATTTCCCTAATGATTAATGATGTTGAACATTTCTTAAGGTGCTTCTCAGCTTTCCGAAGTTCTTCATGTGAAAATTCTTTCTTTAGCTCTGTACCCCACTTTGTAATGGGGTTATTTGGTTCTCTGGGTTCTACTTTCTTGAGTTCTTTGTATATATTAGATATTAGCCATCTGTCGGATTTAGGGTTGGTGAAGATCCTTTCCCAGTCTGTTGGTTGACATTTTGTCCTTTTGACAGTGTTTTTTTCTGTACAGAAACTTTGTAGTTTTATGAGGTACCATTTGTCAATTCCTGATCTTAGAGCATAAGCTATTGGTGTTCTATTCAGGAACTTTTCCCCTGTGCCCATGTCCTCCAGGGTCTTCCCCAGTTTCTTTGCTATTAGTTTCAGTGTGTCAGATTTTATGAGGAGCTCCTTGAGCCATTTGGAGTTGAGCTTGGTACAAGGAGATAAGAATGGATCAAGGCAAATTCTTCTGCATGGTGACCTCCAATTGAACCAGCACTATTTGTTGAAAAGACTACCTTTTTTCCACTGGATGCTTTCAGCTCCTTTGTCGAAGACCAAGTGACCATAGGTGTGTTGGTTCATTTCTGGGTCTTCAATCCTATTCCATTGATCCGCTTGCCTGATCAATACCATGCAGTTTTTATCACTATTGCTCTGTAGTAAAGTTTAAAGTCTGGGATAATGAAACCCCCTGATGTTCTTTTACTGTTGAGAATAGTTTTAGCTATCTTGGGTTTTTTGTTATTCCAGATGAATTTGAGAATTGCTCTTTCTAGCTCTATGAAGAACTGGGTTGGGATTTTTATGGGGATAGCATTGAATCTGTAGATTGCCTTTGGCAAGATGGCCATTTTAACTATATTAATCCTGCCAATCCATGAGCATGGAAGATTTTTCCATTTTCTGAGATCTTCTTCGATTTCCTTCTTCAGAGATCTGAAGTTCTTGTCATATAGGTCTTTCACTTGTTTGGTTAGAGTCACCCCAAGATACTTTATGCTGTTTGTAGGTATTGAGAAGGGGGTCATTTCCCTAATTTCATTCTCAGTCTGCTTATCCTTTGAATATATAAAGGCTACTGGTTTGCTTGCATTGATTTTGTAGCCAGCCACTTTGCTGAAGTTGTTTATCAGCTGTAGGAGTTCTCTAGTAGAGTTTTTAGGGTCACTTAAATATACGATCATATCTGCAAATAGTGATAGTTTGACTTCTTCCTTTCCAATTTGTATCCATTTGACTTCCTTATGTTGTCTAATTGCTCTAGCTAGGACTTCAAGAACAATATTGAAAAGATATGGAGAGAGGGGGCAGCCTTGTCTAGTCCCTGATTTTAGTGGGATTGCTTCAAGTTTCTCTCCATTTATTTTGATGTTTGCTACTGGTTTGCTGTATATTGCTTTTACTATGTTTAGATATGGGCATGGAATTCCTGTCCTCTCCAAGACATTTAGCATGAAAGGATGCTGAATTTTGTCAAATGCTTTTTCAGCCTCTAATGAAATGATCATGTGGTTTTTTTCTTTGAGTTTGTTTATGTAGTGGATAGCATTTATAGATTTCCTTATATTGAACCATCCCTGTATCCCTGGGATGAAGCCTACTTGATCATGGTAGATGATCGTTTTGATGTGTTCTTTGATTCCGTGGACAAGAATTTTATTAAGTATTTTTGCATCGATATTCATAAGGGAAATTGGCCAGAAATTCTCTTTCTTAGTTGGATCTTTGTGTGGTTTTGGTATCAGCATAATAGTGGCTTCGAAGAAGGACTTGGGTAGTGTTCCTTCTGTTTCTATTTGTAGAAAAGTTTGAAGAGTATTGGTGTTAAGTCTTCTTTGAAGGTCTGATAAAATTCTGCACTGAAAAAATCTGCTCCTGTGCTTTTTTTGGTCGGAAGCCTATCTATGACCCCTTCTATTTCTTTAGGGGTTATAGGTCTGTTTAGATGGTCTATTTGATCCTGGTTTAATTTTGGTAATTGGTATCTGTCTAATAAAATGTCCATTTCCTCCAGATTCTCCAGTTGTGTTGAGTCTAGGTTTTTGTACTAGGATCTGATGATTTTTTGAATTTCCTCGGTTTCTGTTGTAATATCTCCGTCTTCGTTTCTAACTTTGTTAATTTGGATACTGTCTCTGTGCGCTTTGGTTAGTCTGGCTAAGGGTTTAACTATCTTGTTGATTTTTTTCAAAGAACCAGCTTTTGGTTTTGTTGATTCTTTGTATGGTTCTCTTGGTTTCTACTTGATTGATTTTAGCCCTGAGTTTGATGATTTCCTGTCTTCTTCTCCTCCTGGGTGAATTAGCTTCTTCTTGTTCCAGGGCTTTCAGTTGTTCCGTTAATATTCTAGTTTATGCTCTTTCGACTTTCTTTTTGGAGACACTCAAAGCTATGAGTTTTCCTCTTAGCACTGCTTTCATTGTGTCCCATAGATTTGGGTATGTTGTGCCTTCATTTTCATTAAATTCTAAGAAATCTTTGATTTCTTCCTTTATTTCTTCCTTGACCAAGGTATCATTTAGTAGAGTATTGATCAGTTTCCATGTGTATGTGGGCTGTTGTTTTTATTGTTATTAAACACCACTTTTTCTCCATAGTGATCTGATAGGAGGCATCGGATTATTTCAATCTTCTTATATTTGTTGAGGTCTATCTTGTGACCAACTATATGATCTATTTTGGAGAAGGTACCATGAGGTGCTGAGAAAAAGGTATAATCTTTTGCTTTGGGATGAAAAGTTCTATATATATCTGTTAACTCCAATTGGTTCAAAGATTCAATTAGTTTCACTGTCTCCCTGTTTAGTTTCTGTTTTCCTGATCGGTCCATTGGTGAGAGTGGAGTGTTGAAGTCACCCACAATTATTGTGTTAGGTGCAATGTGTACTTTGAGCTTTAGTAAAGTTTCTTTTATGAATGAGGTCTCCCTTGTATTTGGGGCATAGATGTTCAGGATTGAGAGTTCTTCCTGTTAGATTTTTCCTGTGACCAGCAAGTAGTGACCTTCCATGTCTCTTTTGATGACATTAGGTTGAAAGTCAATTTTATCTGAAATTAGGATGGCAACTCCGGCTTGTTTCCTAGGACCATTTGCTTGTAGAATTGTCTTCCAGCCTTTTAATCTAAGGTAGTGTTTGTCTTTGACACTGAGGTTTGTTTCCTGTGTGCAGCAAAATGTAGGGTCCTGTTTATGCAACCAGTCTGTTAGTCTATGTCTTTTTATTGGGGAATTGAGTCCATTGATGTTAAGAAATATCAAGGAGTAGTGGTTATTGCTTCCTATCATTTTTCATTTTAATTTTATACTTGTGTGGTTATCTTCTTTATCTTCTTTGGGTTTGATGAAAGAAGCTTAATATCCTGCTCTTTCCAGGGTATAGTTTCCCTCGTTGTAATGGTGTTTTCCCCCTATTATCCTTTGTAGGGATGGGTTTGTGGAAAGATATTGTGTAAATTTGGTTTTGTCATGGAATTTCTTGGTTTCTCCATCTATAATGATTGAGAGTTTTGCTGGGTATAGTAGTCTTGGCTGGCATTTGTGTTCGCTTAGAGTCTGCATGAGCTCTGCCCAGGATATTCTAGCTTTCATGGTCTCTGGTGAGAAATCTGGTGTGATTCTGATAGGTCTTCCTTTATATGTTACTTGCCCTTTTTCTCTTACTGCCCTAAGTATTCTTTCTTTGTTTAGAACATTTGGTGTTTTGATTATTATGTGACAGGAAGTATTTCTGTTCTGGTCCAGTCTGTTTGGAGTTCTGTAGGCTTCTTGTATATTCATGGGCATCTCTCTCTTTAGGTTAGGGAAGTTTTCTTCCATAATTTTATTGAAGATATTTGCTGGCCCTTTAAGTTGTAAATCTTCACTCTCATCTATGCCTATAATCCTTAGATTTGGCTCTCTCATTGTGTCCTGGATTTCCTGGATATTTTGGGTTACAAGCTTTTTGCATTTTCTTTAACTGTTGAGTCCATGGTTTCTATGATATCTTAGGCATCTGAGATTCTTTCTTCTATATCTTGTATTCTGTTGTTGATATTTGCGTCTATGGTCCCTGATTTCTTCCCAAGGTTTTCTATCTCCAAAGATGTCTCCCTTTGTGCTTTCTTAGTTCTTTCTACTTCTGTTTTTAGATCCTGGAGGTTTTTGTTCAGTTCTGTCATTTGCTTGTTTGTGTTTTCCTCTAATTCTTTAAGAGATTTTTGTGTTTCCTCTTTCATGACTTCTGCCTGTTGATCAAAGTTCTCCTGTATTTCTTTAAGTGTTTTTTGCATTTCCTCATTGTTGGCTTTTGTATTCTCCTGGATTTCTTTCAATGATTTTTGTGTTTCCCTTGTAAGGGCTTCTAACTTTTGATCCATTTTCTCCTGAATTTCTTTAAGTATGTCCTTCATGTGTTCCTGTACCAGCATCATGACCAGTGATTTTAAATCCAAATCTTGTTTTTCTGGTGTGTTGGAGTATCCAGGACTTGCTAATGTTGGAGAATTGGGTTCAGATGTTGCCCTAATGCCTTGGTTTCTGTTAGTAATGTTCCTACGTTTGCCTTTAGCCATCTAGTTCTCCCAGGTGTTAGATGGTCTTATTGTCACTGGCTAGTGCTTCAACCTACTGTGGATCTTTAAGGTTATCTCTGCAACACTGGATAACTGGGTTTCCTCTTACACAGATTACTGATTTGCTACCTTCCTCTTTTGAGCCATTGGAGCCCTGCTCAGTCTTGCCTCAAGCAATGTTATACTTAGGTTGTCAAGGTCAACTAGGTGTTCTCTGTCTGCTCTGTTGTGGAGGGAGGAAGTTGTGGTGGGGGTCACTCCCTCTGTTGATCCTCACATAGGACACAGGTCCTGCGATGGACTGGCTTGCCGATGAACTGCCTATGTGTTTAGTTCCTGAGTGCAGGCAGACCCCTGGCGGTTTGCACCACCAGAAATCTAAAGCTCAGGGTGATACAGAACCTAGCGACCCTTTTCTGTCCTGGCAGGCAGCAAATATGGCGGCGGGGCTTCTCTCCTTCCGCTGCTCCCTGGGCAGGACACTGCACTTACTTTTCTATTATGAGCTCATTATTAAGATAATGGTGGTGTTAGGTCATTAATGCAGGTAGAGCCTCTATGGCTTAATCACTGTTTAAAAGTCCTACATCATTATACTTTTTGCAATAACTAAATATCAGGTTTTGGAGAAGTAAAACCAAAATTCTGTATATATTCTTCTCATGACTTAACAAAGCTGGTAATCTTTTCACAAATAACAATAAATTATGATCATGATGAATTGATTCTACTCAAGTAATACCTAGTATCTCAACTTTTTCTAGAGCCTCTTCAAAATTAGCTTCTCATCTAAAAATAATATAGATGTGACTCATTCAAGGTGTGGTTTATCCTGAGATCATTTTTAACTCATTGGCCTAAACAATTGTCTGATTAGTTAATGTGTAAAATACAGTAGACAGGTGAGGTTGAAACAAGCATATTACATACAACATACTTTTCTCAAATAAATATTGTTTCTGGTATTATATATATCTATAAGGAAGTTTACCTCTTTTATTATATATTCCTTTCAGTATTATTGTGACAAAATAATTACCTGGTAAAAATGTTCTTTTATGTTACACTGTAATAGTTTAACTATTAGTTTAATCACAAATATTAGTCATTGACATTTTAATATATATTTCTTCAGTCAAGAAGTATCTATATGGAATAGGGCGGCGGCGGCTGCGGCAGCAGCAGCGGCAGCAGTGGCTGCTCCAGCTGAAGGGCCATCAGCAGTGGAACCAAGGCGTCACAGGGACCAGTTAGGCCCTGCGCCCACGACCACTGACCTTCGCTGACCAGCCGGACAGCAAGCAGCTGCAGTTGTGCGGCGCCTTTCCTGCACGGAGGCCACTTCAGAACTCGGCCTCCCACCAGTCAGGAGAGGAGCATCCATCTTGGTTCCGTACTCCAGGAATCGGACAGACTGAGGTACACAAACATAATCCGAGGCCAACACCGCGGTGGTCTGAGCCCGACGGGCGTTGGCCTGCACCCAGGCCCTGGGCGGGTCGGGGGGCCATCGGGGTGCCAACCCAACCAGGAGGTTTTTTGCCCAGGCCTGCGAGCGCGCCGCCGCCATTTTGCCTGCAGGGCGACAGAGAGCTCAGGCGGGCAGACCTGTAACAGGCATAGCCTAAGGCTAACAAAGCGGGGGTCCAGGCCCCAAAAGGCACAGGACTGACCCCAAGAACTGGGCGGCTTGGTGGGCCATCTGTGAGTCAACCCGCCCAGGTGATTGTTAGCAAAGCAGACTCTTCCCGGCGCTTTCAGGGAGCGCGGGCGCGCACGCCCGCCATCCTAGTCACCTGGCAAACCCAATTAACAGTCAAAGCCGTAGGGGAACTTTGCTCAGACCTTGGCCTCCCAGGCTTTTGCCTGTACTCAGGGACTGGGCGGCCAGGCTAACCTTGTGTGCGACAGCCCGGTTGGCAGATCGGCTGCCCAGCGGAGTGAGCGGAACACAGGGGAGGTCACAGTAGCATACGCCATCGGCACTCCCTGGGAGTGCACACGGGCTCCATCTGCTCCACAGACACAATCTGGGGCAAGGCCTCAGGCAGAAGCCCTTAGCTCTACTCTCTCCGCTTCAGGATCCAGATCAGTCTGGGCGGCAGCATTACATCTCCAAGTCCTGCAAGTGGCTAGCTGGGCTTCCGGGCGGCCAGCTGGGAGAAGTCAGGGTGCTCCAGTGAATCCAGCAGGCCCCAGCGGGAGCCTTCGGGTGCCTGCTTTGGGATCTGAACAGCCTGGGCAGCAGCACACTGTCTACAAGCAGTGCAGGAGGTAAGCTGTGCACCAGAGGCCAACGGGGAAGGGGCAGCTTGCACTGGTGAGTCCAGCACTGACAAGATAAACTAACACCAGTGAGATCTAGATGGCAAAAGGCAAATGCAGGAACGTCACTAACAGAAATCAAGGCAATATGGCAACATCTGAACCCAATTCTCCTCTACCAACATGTCCTGGATACCCCATCACACCAGTAAAACAAGATTTGGATTTAAAATCACTGGTCATGATGCTGGTACAGGAACACATGAAGGTCATACATAAAGAAATTCAGGAGACAATGGATCAAAAGTTAGAAGCCCTTGCAAGGGAAACACAAAAATCATTGAAAGAAATCCAGGAGAATACAAAAGCCAACAAGGAGGAAATGCAAAAAACACTTAAAGAAATACAGGAGAACTTTGCTCAACAGGCTGAGGTCATGAAAGACGAAACACAAAAATCTCTTAAAGAAATACAGGAGAACTTTGGTCAACAGGCTGAGTTCATGAAAGAGAAAACACAAAAATCTCTTAAAGAATTACAGGAAAACACAAACATGCAAGTGAAGGAGCTAAGCAAAACCATCCAGGATCTAAAATCAGAAGTAGAAACAACTAAGAAAACTCAAAGGGAGACAACTTTGGAGATAGAAAGCCTTGGGAAGAAATCAGGGGACAGAGATACAAATATCAACAACAGAATACAAGAGATAGAAGAAAGAATCTCAGATGCTGAAGATTCCATAGAAACCATGGACTCAACAGTTAAAGAAAATGCAAAATGCAAAAAGCTTGTAACCCAAAATATCCAGGAAATCCAGGACACAATGAGAAGACCAAACCTAAGGATTATAGGCATAGAGGAGAGTGAAGATTTACAACTTAAAGGGCCAGCAAATATCTTCAATAAAATTATGGAAGAAAACTTCCCTAACCTAAAGAGAGAGATGCCCATGAATATACAAGAAGCCTACAGAACTCCAAACAGACTGGACCAGAACAGAAATACTTCCCGTCACATAATAATCAAAACACCAAATGTTCTAAACAAAGAAAGAATACTAAAGGCAGTAAGAGAAAAAGGCCAAGTAACATATAAAGGAAGACCTATCAGAATCACAGCAGACTTTTCACCTGAGACTATGAAGGCTAGAAGGTCCTGGGCAGATCTCATGCAGACTCTAAGAGAACACAAATGCCAACCAAAACTACTATATCCAGCAAAACTCTCAATCACCATAGATGGAGAAACTAAGATATTTCATGACAAAACCAAGTTTACCCAATATCTATCCACAAACCCGGCCCTAAAAAGGATAATAGGAGGACAACACCAATACAAGGAGGGAAACTTCACCCTGGAAAAAGCAAGATAGTAACCTTTCATCAAACCCAAAAGAAGTTAAGCATTCAAATTTAAAAAATAACGTCAAAAATGATAGGAAGTAACAATCACTATTCCTTAATATCTCTTAACATCAATGGACTTAATGCCCCAATAAAAAGACACAGACTAACTGAATGGATACGTAAACAGGACCCTACATTTTGCTGCTTACAGGAAACACACCTCAGGGTCAAAGACAAACACTACCTTAGAGTAAAAGGCTGGAAGACAATTTTACAAGCAAATGGTCTCAGGAAACAAGCTGGAGTAGCCATTTTAATATCAGATAAAATTGACTTTCAACCCAAAGTCATCAAAAGAGACCCTGAGGGACACTTCTTGCTGGTCAAAGGAAAAATACAGAAAGAAGAACTGTCAATCCTGAACATCTATGCCCCAAATGCAAGGGCACCCTCTTTTGTAAAAGAAACTTTATTAAAACTAAAAGCACACATTGCACCTAACACAATAATTGTGGGTGACTTCAACACTGCACTTTCCTCAATGGACCGATCAGGAAAACAGAAACTAAACAGGGACACAATGAAACTAATTGAAGCTTTGGACCAATTAGATTTAACAGATATATATAGAACATTCTATCCTAAAACAAAAGAATATACCTTTTTCTCAGCACCTCATGGTACCTTCTCCAAAATCGACCATATAATTGGTCACAAGACAGACCTCAACAAATATAAGAAGATCGAACTAATCCCATGCCTCCTATCTGATCACTATGGAGTAAAAGTGGTCTTCAATAACAACAGAAACAACAGAAAGCCCACATACACGTGGAAACTGAACAATACTCTACTCAATGATACCTTGGTCAAGGAAGAAATAAAGAAAGAAATTAAAGACTTTTTAGAACACAATGAAAATGAAAACACAACATACCCAAATCTATGGGACACAATGAAAGCAGTGCTAAGAGGAAAACTCATAGCCCTGAGTGCCTCCAAAAAGAAAATGGAGAGAGCATACATTACCAACTTAATGACACACCTGAAAGCCCTGGAACAAAAAGAAGCTATTTCGCCCAGGAGGAGTAGAAGGCAGGAAATCATCAAACTCAGGGCCGAAATCAATCAAGTAGAAACAAAGAGAACCATACAAAAAATCAACAATACGAGGAGCTGGTTCTTTGAGAAAATCAACAAGATAGATAAACCCTTAGCCAGAATGACCAAAGGGCACAGAGAAAGTATCCAAATTAACAAACTTAGAAATGAAAAGGGAGATATAACAACGGAAACTGAGGAAATCCAAAAAATCATCAGATCCTACTACAAGAGCCTATACTCAACACAACTGGAGAATCTGGAGGAAATGGACAATTTCCTTGACAGATACCAAATACCAAAATTAAATCAGGACCAACTAGACCATCTAAACAGTCCCATAATGCCTAAAGAAATAGAAGGAGTCATAGAAAGTCTTCCAACCAAAAAAAGCACAGGACCAGATGGCTTCAGTGCAGAATTCTACCAGACCTTCAAAGAAGAGTTAACACCAATACTCTTCAAACTATTCCACAAAATAGAAACAGAAGGAACACTACCCAATTCCTTCTACGAAGCCACAATTACGCTGATACCAAAGCCACCCAAAGATCCAACAAAGAAAGAGAACTTCAGACCAATTTCCCTTATGAACATCGATGCAAAAATACTCAATAAAATTCTTGCCAACCGAATCCAAGAACAGATCAAAACGATCATCCACCATGATCAAGTAGGCTTTATCCCGGGAATGCAGGGTTGGTTCAATATACGGAAATCCATCAATACAATCCACTACATAAACAAACTCAAAGAACAAAACCACATGGTCATTTCATTGGATGCTGAAAAAGCATTTGACAAAATTCAGCATCCCTTCATGCTTAAAGTCTTGGAGAGAACAGGAATTCAAGGCCCATACCTAAACATAGTAAAAGCAATATACAGCAAACCGGTAGCCAGCATCAAACTAAATGGAGAGAAACTTGAAGCAATCCCACTGAAATCAGGGACCAGACAAGGCTGCCCCCTTTCTCCTTATCTTTTCAATATTGTACTTGAGGTACTAGCTCGGGCAATTCGACAACATAAGGAGGTCAAAGGGATACAAATTGGAAAGGAAGAAGTCAAACTATCATTATTTGCAGATGACATGATCGTCTACCTAAGTGACCCAAAGAACTCCACTAGAGAGCTCCTACAGCTGATAAACAACTTCAGCAAAGTGGCAGGTTATAAAATCAACTCAAGCAAATCAGTGGCCTTCCTATACTCAAAGGATAAGCAGGCTGAGAAGGAAATTAGGGAAATGACCCCCTTCACAATAGCCACAAACAGTATAAAGTATCTTGGGGTGACTCTTACCAAACATGTGAAAGATCTGTATGACAAGAACTTCAAGACTCTGAAGAAGGAAATGGAAGAAGACCTCAAAAAATGGGAAAACCTCCCATGCTCATGGATCGGCAGAATCAATATAGTTAAAATGGCCATTTTGCCTAAAGCACTATACAGATTCAATGCAATACCCATCAAAATCCCAACTCAATTCTTCACAGAGTTAGAAAGAGCAATTATCAAATTCATCTGGAACAACAAAAAACCCAGGATAGCTAAAACTATTCTCAGCAACAAAAGGAAATCTGGGGGAATCAGTATCCCTGACCTCAAGCAATACTACAGAGCAATAGTGTTAAAAACTGCATGGTATTGGTACAGTGACAGGCAGGAGGATCAATGGAACAGGATTGAGGATCCAGAAATGAACCCACACACCTATGGCCACTTGATCCTCGACAAAGAGGCTGAAAACATCCAATGGAAAAAAGATAGCCTTTTCAACAAATGGTGCTGGTTCAACTGGAGGTCAGCATGCAGAAGAATGCGAATTGATCCATCCTTGTCTCCTTGTACTAAGCTCAAATCCAAATGGATCAAGGACCTCCACATAAAGCCAGACACTCTGAAGCTAATAGAAAAAAAACTGGGGAAGACCCTTGAGGACATCGGTACAGGGAGAAAGTTTCTGAACAGAACACCAATAGCGTATGCTCTAAGAGCAAGAATTGACAAAAGGGACCTCATAAAATTACAAAGTTTCTGTAAGGCAAAGGACACCATCAAGAGGACAAATCGGCAACCAACAAATTGGGAAAAGATCTTCACCAATCCTACATCAGATAGAGGGCTAATATCCAATATATATAAAGAACTCAAGAAGTTAGACTCCAGAAAACCAAACAACCCTATTAAAAAATGGGGTACAGAGTTAAACAAAGAATTCTCACCTGAAGAACTTCGGATGGCGGAGAAGCATCTTAAAAAATGCTCAACTTCATTAGTCATTAGGGAAATGCAAATCAAAACAACCCTAAGATTTCATCTTACACCAGTCAGAATGGCTAAGATTAAAAATTCAGGAGACAGCAGGTGTTGGAGAGGGTGTGGAGAAAGAGGAACACTCCTCCACTGCTGGTGGGGTTGCAAATTGGTACAACCACTCTGGAAATCAGTCTGGCGGTTCCTCCGAAAACTGGGCACCTTACTTCCAGAAGATCCTGCTATACCACTCCTGGGCATATACCCAGAAGACTCCCCACCATGTAATAAGGATACATGTTCTACTATGTTCATAGCAGCCCTATTTGTAATTGCCAGATGCTGGAAAGAACCCAGGTATCCCTCAACAGAAGAGTGGATGCAAAAAATGTGGTATATCTACACAATGGAGTACTATTCAGCCATTAGAAACAATGAATTCATGAAATTCTTAGGCAAATGGATGGAGCTAGAGAATATCATACTAAGTGAGGTAACCCAGACTCAAAAGGTGAATCATGGTATGCACTCACTAATAAGTGGATATTAACCTAGAAAACTGGAATACCGAAAACATAGTCCACACATCAAATGAGGTACAAGAAGAAAGGAGGAGTGGCCCCTGGTTCTGGAAAGACTCAGTGAAACAGTATTCAGCAAAACCAGAACGGGGAAGTGGGAAGGGGTGGGTGGGAGGACAGGGGTAGAGAAGGGGGTTTGCGGGACTTTCGGGGAGTGGGGGGGCTAGAAAAGGGGAAATCATTTGAAATGTAAATAAATTATATCGAATAATAAAAAAAAATAAAAAAAAATAAAAAAAAAAGAAGTATCTATATTATCAAAAAAGATAATAGTAATTTTGAATATAATATACTAGGTGTTATTTAAATGCAGATGATAGAAAACATTTAGGCTCATTCATTGCTAAGATGCTCATTTCAATAAAAGTAACTGAAAATTTCCAATATATGGTATAAAATTCATTTAAAAAAACTATTGCACTATGTGACACTGTCAACAGAAAGTCCTAAGACACATGCTGAGCTGAACTGCGTCATCTTGACTAAGGTTAGAAATTGTTTCTTCCTAACTTCATGAAATAAAGGTTAATGATGTCTCAAAAGAGAAAGAGTATGATATTGAAAAATCAGAAAAAAGCCAATATTTTTTAATACTTTTTTCTTATTGTATTTTCCACACACCCCCTATTCCCTCTCTCTCCTCCCCTGCCTCTTTGAGGGTGCTCCCGCACCTACCCACCCACTCCTGCCTCAGAGCCCTAGCATTCCACTTCCCTGGGCCATCAAGACTCCAAAGGACCAAGGGGCTCCCCTCCCAGCAATGCCCAATAAGGCCATCCTTGGCTTCACATGCAGCTGGAGCCACTGAACCCTCCTGTGCACTCTTTGGTTGGTGGTTTAGTTGCTGGGAGATATGGGGGTACTGGTTGGTTCATATTGTTGTTCCTCCTATGCGGATGCAAACCCCTTTAGCTCCTCAGGTCCTTTCTCTTGATCCTCCATTGGGGACCCTGTGTTCAGTCCAATGGTTTGCTGAGAGCATCCCCATCTGTATTTGTCAGCCACTGACAGAGCTTCTCAGGAGACAGCTATTTCAGTCTCCTGTCAGCAAGCACTTGTTGGCATCCACAATAGTGTCTGGGTTTGATAACTGTATATGGGGTGCATCTCCGGTAAGACAGCCTCTGGATGGCCTTTCCTTCAGTCTCTGCTCAACATTTTTCCTCTATATCTCCTCCGATGGGTATTTTGATCCCCCTTCTGAGAAGGACTGAAACATCCATACTTTGAGCAGCACAGGGTTCCCAATGGAGGAGTTATAGAAATGACTGAAGGAGCTGAAGGAGTGTGCAACCCCAAAGGAAGAACAACAATATCAACCAACCAGAACCCACCCCCAACCCCAGCTCCCAGGAATTAAACCACTAACCAAAAAGTATACATGTTGTGACCCATGGCTCCAGCCAAATATGTAGCAATGGGAGAAGAGGCACTTGGTCCTACAAAGGTTCAATACCCCAGTGTAGAGGAATGTGAAGGTGGGAAGGCAGGAGTGGGAAGGTGGGTGGGGGAAGACCCTCATAGAAGCAGAGGGGATTCGCTAGGTCTTTTCAGGGAGGACCAGGAATGGTGATAAAATTACAAATGTAAATAATGGAAATATCCAATAAAAAAGAATAAAACTGTATATGGGATGAATCCCCAGGTAGGGCAGTCTCTGGATGGTCTTTCTTTCAGTCTCTAATCTACCCTTTGCCACTGTATTTCCTCCTTTGGGTATTTTGTTCCCCCTTCTAAAAATGAGAGTATCCACACTTTGGTCTTCCTTATTCTTGAGATTCATTTCATCTGTGAATTATATCTTGGGTATTCTGAGCTTCTAGGCTAATATCCACTTATCAGTCAGTGGATACCATGTGTTCTTTTGTGATTGGGTTACCTCACTCAGGATGATATTTTCTAGTTCCATCCATTTGCCTGAGAATTACATGAAGTCACTGTTTTTAAGAGCTGACTAGAACTGCATTGTGTAAATGTACCACATTTTCTATATCAATTCTTCTGTTGAGGGATATCTGGGTTCTTTCTAACTTCTGGGTATTATAAATTAGGCTTCTATGAACACAGTGGAACATCTGTCCTTATTACATGCTATGGCATCTTATGGGTATATACCCAGTAGTAGTGTAACAGGATCCTTAGGTAGTACTATGTCCAATTTTCTTAGGTAGCACTAAACTGATTTCCAGAGTGGATATAGCAGCTTGCAATCACTCCAGCAGTGGAGGAGTGTCCCTCTTTCTCCATATCCTCACTATCACTTGCTGTCGCCTGAGTTTTTGATCTTAGCCATTCTGACTGGTATGAGGTGGAATCTCAAGGTTGTTTTGATTTGCATTTCCCTGATGACTAAGGATGTTGACCATTTCTTTAGGTGCTCTAGGCCATTCCATATACTTCAGTTGCAAATTCTTGGTTTAGCTCTGTACCCCATTTTATTAGGGTTATTTGATTCTCTGGAGTCTAATTTCTTAAGTTATTTGTATATATTGGATATTAGCCCTCTTTTCCCAATTTTTTGGTTGTTGTTTTGTCTTACTGACAGTGTCCTTTGCCTTACAGAAGCTTTGTAATTTTATGAGGTCCCATTTGTCAATTCTTGATCTTAGAGCATAAGCTATTGGTGTTATCTTCAGGAAATCACCACTGTGCCCATGTGCTCAAGGCTATTCTCCACTTTCTTTTTTATTAGTTACAGTGTATCTGGTTTTATGTGGAGGTCCTTGCTCTACTTGGACATGAGTTTTGTACAAGGAGATAAGAATCTCTCAATTTGGCCAGGTAGTGGTGGTGTGCATGCTTGTAATCCCAGCACTCTGGGAGGCAGAGGCAGGCTGCTTTCTGAGTTCTAGGACAGCCTGGTATACAGAGTGAGTTCGAAGACAGCAGGGCTATACAGAGAAACCCTGTCTCAAAAAAAAACAAATCCAAAAAACCAAAAAAAAAAAAAAAAAAAAAAGAAAGAAAGAAAAGAAAAGAAAAGAAAGAAAGAAAGAAAGAAAGAAAGAAAGAAAGAAAGAAAGAAAGAAAGAAAAGAAAAGAAAAGAATGAATCAATTTGCATTCCTCTGCATGCTAGCTGCCAGTCAAACCAGCACCATTTGTTGAAAAGTCTCTTTTTTCCACTGGATGATTTTAGCTCCTTTGTCAAATATCAAGTGGCCATAGGTATGTGGATTCATTTCTGGATCTTCAATTCTATTCTGTTGATCTTCATTCCTGTCAATCTGCCAATATAATCGAGTTTTTATCACTATTGCTCTGTAGTACAGCTTGAGGTTCAGGATGCTTATCGCCCCAGAAGTTCTTTTATTATTGAGAATAGTTTTCACTATCCTGTGTTTTTTGCTTTTCCAAGTGAATTTAATTACCAATAGTTCAGCATTAAGATTTAGAACCAGATGATCCCCTGCCTCAATAATTTCTGCTTATAGAGTGAGCTCTTATCATTTCTTTGTTTGTTTGTTTTATATAAACACAGTGCCTGTTGGTATAGATGCTAGGAGCTCATTATAGTTATGTCTGAATTATGTTTAGAGCTTTCCAGTTTACAGCCCATCTTCAACCTTTAGCTCTTATATTGTTTTGACCTCATCTTCTATAATGTTCTCTAATCCTAATGGGTGGGGGTGATATAAAAGTCCTGTTAGGAAATGAATCTTCAGCCATTTTTTTTTTTTATTTTTTAACCATCTTTGCACAGCACTATTCACTGCAAAGAGAGGCTTCTCTGATTAAGGTCAAGATTAGCCTTTAATCTGTCAGTATAAGTATACATATTTAGAAGAGTGTAATGATATATGTGTATATAGTATATGATATGTATATATGTATATATGTGTATATATATACACACACATATTTCTATTCAGCTTGGCAGCTATCTTTGACCCTAGGCAGCTGAGTGACTTTTTTTTTTCTTCAGAGAGATTTGTAGTACTTGGTATTGGTTTCCTCTTGTGGAACAATTTGCCTACAAAGACTCTTTGATCTTTTTTGTTTGTTTGTTTGTTTTTAATTTTTTAGGCATGCATTTATTCCTTTACTAAGAATGAGAACAAAACCTTAAGAAGGAATTCTCACATTTAAAAACAATGGGGCATTTATTCAAATTAATAAGCAATAACAAAGAACAAACAAAATGATTTCCATCCACATTCTCTGCAACAGAAAGCATAAAATAGATTAGCTACATATGATCTATTAATTGCTAAGTTGAAAATACTACAGCTAAAAGATGATATCTTATTTCAACAGATTTGTACATCCTATTTACATTCAAAAACATTTAAATTTTAACCAAAGCAAGGTAGCAGGTTCCAATAGCTTCATTTAGAAACTTTGGCAACAGAATTTAAATTTCTTTTCATTTCAATGCATCCACTTCTGAGAATCGTTTTTTTTTTTTATTCGATATATTTTTTATTTACATTTCAAATGATTTCCCCTTTTCTGGACCCCCACTCCCTGAAAGTCACATAAGCCCCCTTCCCTCCCTCTGTTCTCCCACCCATCCCTTCCCAGTTCCCTGTTCTAGTTTTGCCCTATACTGCTACACTGAGTCTTTCCAGAACTAGGGGCCACTCCTCCGTTCTTCTTGTACCTCATTTGATGTGTGGATTATGTATTGGGTATTCCAGTTTTCCAGGCTAATATCCACTTATTAGTGAGTGCATACCATGATTGATCTTTTGAGACTGGGTTACCTCACTTAGTATGATATTCTCTAGCTCCATCCATTTGCCTAAGAATTTCATGAATTCATTGTTTCTAATGGCTGAATAGTACTCCATTGTGTATATATACCACAATTTTTGCATCCATTCTTCTGTTGAGGGATACCTGGCTTCTTTCCAGCTTCTGGCTATTAAAAATAGGGCTGCTAAGAACATAGTGGAGCATGTATCCTTATTACATACTGGGGAATCCTCTGGGTATAAGCCCAGGAGTGGTATAGCAGGATATTTCAGAAGTGACATGCACAGTTTTCTGAGGAACCCCCAGACTGATTTGCAGAGTGGTTGTACCAATTTGCAACCCCACCAGCAGTGGAGAAGTGTTCCTCTTTCTCCACATCCTTGCCAACACGTGCTGTCTCCTGAGTAATCTTAGCCATTCTGACTGGTGTAAAGTGAAATCACAGGGTTGTTTTGATTAACATTTCCCTGATGACTAATGAAGTTGAGCATTTTTTAAGATGTTTCTCCACCATCATCCACATGTTCTTCAGGTGAGAATTCTTTGTTTAACTCTGTACCCCATTTTTTAATAGGGTTATTTGGTTTTCTGGTGTCTAACTTCTTGAGTTCTTTGTATATATTGGATATTAGCTCTCTGTCTGACGTAGGGTTGGTAAAGATCTTTTCCCAATTTGTTGGTTGCTGATTTGTCCTTCTGATGGTGTCCTTGGCTTTACAGAAACTTTGTAATTTTATGAGGCCCCATTTGTCAATTCTTGATCTTAGAGCATACTCTAATGATGTTCTGTACAGGAACTTTCCCCCTGTACTGATGTCCTCAAGGGTCTTCCCCAGTTTCTTTTCTATTAGCTTCAGAGTGTCTGGCTTTATGTGGAGGTCCTTGATCCACCTGGAGTTGAGCTTAGTACACGGAGATAAGAATGGATCAATTCGCATTCTTCTGCATGCTGACCTCCAGTTGAACCAGCACCATTTGTTGAAAAGGCCACCTTTTTTCCATTGGATGTTTTCAGCAGCTTTGTCGAGGATCAAGTGGCCATAGGAGTGTGGGTTCATTTTTGGATCTTCAATCCTGTTCCATTGATCCGCCTGCCTTTCACTGTACCAATACCATGCAGTTTTTAACACTATTGCTTGGTAGTATTGCTTGAGGTCAGGGATACTGGTTCCCCCACAATTTCTCTTGTTGTTGAGAATAGTTTTAGCTATCCTGGGTTTTTTCTTATTCCAGATGAATTTGAGAATTGCTCTTTCTAACTCGATGAAGAATTTAGTTGGGATTTTGATGGATATTGTGTTGAATTTGTATATTGCTTTTGGCAAATGACCATTTTTCTCCCTTTAACAGTATTGTAACTCTCCATTTTCATTTTAACTGTGATTCTATTCCTCACATCATCCTTCCATATCCTTTCATTTTGGCTATCTTCCACTATTATTCCAAATTAGACACACAAATACAAGAATCAGGTTGGGATCTGCATGTGAAAGCCAACTTTTTGTTTCTAGACCTGGATTACCTCATTGTAATTTTCTCCAATTACTAATGAATTTCAGTTTTTCTTTATATTTGAATGAAATTGAATCGTGTACATGTATCATATATTTTATTATCTATTTATCAGGTGATTGGTATATGGGCTGATTCCATTTCTCAAGTTTTGTAAATAGAGCTGCAATAAACATGGATGTGCAAGTGTCTCTGGAGTAGGAAATAAATTCCTTTGAGTATATGCTCAGCAGGATGCACTATTGTTATGCTAAGTATATCTTATCTAATTTCTCATTTCAAGCAGCTCTGTTATATTCTGATAAATTCACTAAAAGAATAAGAAAGCATTAGCCTTTAAGTTTGGAGGCAAAGAGTTCATAGTGGAAACTGATTTTTTTCCTCTAACTCTCCTCCAATAGGAAGAATTATCCAAATTCTTTATTGCTGTAAGAACAGTCAAACTTTTAAAATGCTGAAAAAGCAGTTCTCATGCTATCTGTCCTTTGTGAGGGGAAATCTACATGCTTCCTAGAAACTCTCTTGTGATCCAAACATTTATATTTTTCTAGTTTTTTATACTAGTATGAATATACTATTTAAAGCCAATGAGTATCTTTCTATGAAGACATCTTTTAATAAACTAAAGTTTAAAAATAACTACAGGGAATACACCACAATTGAAACTAAAAGAACAAAAAAGATAAAAGCTCTTTGCCTCAAAGGGCATATATGAGAACGAGACAATATTGCCAAATTATGTGTGCTAAATATTTAATATACATGTTGTCTATAGTTCAAAAAAAACCCACTCACAAAAAAGCAAGGAAATTGAATAGACATTTCCCAAATGAAAGTCTAGAAATTTTTAATATATACATGGAGAAATGCTCAATCTCTAGAGAAATTCAAACCAAAACAAAAAGGAAAGTCCTCAAGCCTATTCCCAGACTACCTCCATGAAAACACAATTCCATGTCTTATTCAGATACTTTGTCTTTAATATACTCTGGATAGAAATCCTTTTGTTTTATTCATAAATTATATTTGTGTATTTCTTAGAGCTTTAAAAGAAAATACAGTAATGATTTGTATATAACCTAAAGTCACATAAAACTTGCACTTGCTTTTGAAATGACAAACTTTGAGTCTCCTGGGATTATTTTTCTTTTGCAATTCACTTTCAAAAATCTTTAACAATTTAATACATGTATGTAAATTACTGTGTTTGCAGTGACTTTCCATTGCCCTTTTTCATCCCTGTGTACTGCTGCAGAACCCCTTCTTCCTCCCAACAAGCCTCCCTCTTAGTTTCATCTTTATTTTATTCATTTTAATAACTTACTGAGCATAGGTAGGGTTGTTTGAATTATCATGATTGGTAGTTATGATTTTTCTTAATTGTATCACCTTTCTAAATGGAGGGCATGATTCCAGAAGAGTTGTAGCAGAGCAAATCCCCAAAACAAGCCTTCATGCTTGTGCTAGCTATCAATACTACAAGTTCCACAGAATACACTATGCACTCTGGAGTACTTTCATTTGGAAGAATGTGCACCATTTCATTCTTCAAATATTTACTGTGTATTTTATTTAAAAAAGTATGTCTACTCATTAATTAATGCCACTTTGGTGCTTTTCTTTTAGGCTCCCCTGAAATGGAAGACATTTCCCCTAGGTATCCTTCATAACTGTTATTAGGCAAGATAAAGGTAGATTGGAAATATCTTCTTTCAACCTCATTGCCATCATAAAATTATCTACTCTTAAATTTCTCTCTATAAAATATTAGGGTAAATGTTAAGGACATTTGTAGACATTTGTTTCAGTCACTTCTGAACTTACAGGTCTACTTTGAGTACCTAGAAAATATACAATAGGTATTCAGACATTTTTGTTCAGTCATTATGAGGAAGAGATGACTTAACTTGGGACACTCCAGCATGAATAAGTATTTATGAAGTAAAAGAACCTTATTTAGATAACATATTCTACTATTCACTTAGGCCCTAGAGTACAGCATTCTATTCCTAGATCACAAACCTATTGAATATGCTACTGCACTGAACATTGTAGGAAGGTATAATACATGGTAATTATTTGTATATCTAAATTTATCTCAACAAAAATAGTAAAATATGGTATAAATATTTTTAAAGTACTATTGCTGAACAAGTTACTTATCAAAATGGAGCACATAGTATTTTAAATTGCATTTAGTGACTTGTTTTTGTTTTTTTTTTTCTTTTTTCTTTTTTTTTTTTTTTTGGATTTTTTGGTTTTTGTGAGACAGGGTTTCTCTGTATAGTCCTGGCTGTTCTGGAACTCACTCTGTAGACGAGGTTGGCCTCGAATTCAGAAATCTGCCTGCCTCTGCCTCCCAGAGTGCTGGGATTACAGGCGTGCACCACCACTGCCCGGCACATTTAGTGACTTGTGAATGAATATAATAGCATTCAAAATTCCAATATATGAGTTTATACATAGTATTGCCTGAGTCTATTATGCATGAGGCACTATTACAAACCCCAGTAACTATTACAAGCAGCAAAAAAACAATAATAATACATTTAATTTCAAATCTTGTTTTCAAATAGCAAATTTAACAGAATTAAAATTTTTATTTCTTAAATTTCTCATCACATTTTACTTAAACAACCAACATGATACAAAGGTTTCTAGTCCTCCTCAATGCCATTTGTGCTCACACAGATAAAACTTATTTTCCATCTTAAATGGTTATGGTGAATTCTGTAACCTCTTTTTTTTTTTTAAATGACTGGACATATTTTTTTTTTGCTTTGATATGAGGGACACAACTCTTTAGTATCTCATTCCAGATATAGACCTTGTTAAACTTTAGCTACCCCTAATAAAAGTTCAACATTTTGTCAATGCCTTCCCCTAAGATACATAGTAAGAGACTAGTCAAACCTATGCCTGAGAAAGTAGGTATTACAAGCTACAATTTTTTTTTTTTGATTAACTGGTTGGATCAAAGATGGAATGTTTGGAGGGAGCAATTTTTTTTAATTTGGGGATAGAAGTCACTAATAGAAAAGAATGTGTAAGAGCTGAAGAAAATGTATGAAAATATACAATATATGCAAAATCCTAAAAGTTGCTTTATTCTACAAATAGCATTTTCCCATTTTTTTTGTGACATACAGTTCAGGAAGACACTTTGGGAAGGGGGATTGACTTAAGACATTTGTGACCTCCCATTTCTCCTATACAGACAGGTTATTTCTATTTTTATTTAAAGGCTCATATCATTCTCTACCTTCTGTCCAGTGTGTCCTTCCTTATCTCCTCATCCACATTTCTCTCCAATCTACTAAGTCTTACTTAGACAGACTTGATATATTCAGTGTCCAGCCTAATGTGGCTTACACTGCTTGTGCTGTAACTATCTTAGGCTTCTACGTGGGAGATATTATGCCATCTGTATTCACAAAGATGAAAGGTATTATTCATCTTAAATGGCTGTTGTGAATTCGATCTCAAAAATAAAACATATAACTTTTTAAAAAAGCACTGTGCATGCTATAACAAAGGGTTTTGACTTGTGCACTATAACACTGACTCATATTATCTCAAAGAAAACAGTTATCTTGAACCTTAAGAGCCTTGAGGATTTTTCTCTGGCAAGTTATATTAATCTACCATCATTTGACCTAGAGTTTCCAAAATTCTTCAGCTTCATTCAAGTTATCACTCATATAAACATTATGTATTATGCTTTACTGAATCACTTAAGGAATCCAAAGATGGCAATAATCCAATACTGCTGTCAGTTCTACTTTTTCTTCTCAATATCACAATTTGTTGCATTTGACCATGACCATGATAATTATGGTACTAAAAAGGGCATGATACTGTACCTGGTCATCAATCAAAATCACTTGAAGCTTCTCCATAATTGATAGATTCATTTTCATACTTTTCTTATTCTTATAATCTGTATAAATAATAGTTTACCAGCTACCATCACATATTTTTGCCCTCCAAGATATAAATCCTGGTGGAATTTGTTATAATTTGTAAAAATAACCAGCTGTGATTTCTTCCTTCATACTCATTAAGCATATGTAATTTTGTCTGGGGATGAGGAATAGGTATATTCTCTTGGAGAATGGGGGAAAGTGGAGGATTTATAGAGTGGGGAGCAGTGATGGACAGACCAGGAAGTGGATGAAGCCTGAAGTGTAAAAGAGGATAAAAGAATAAAAATAAATAAATTTAAGCAAAAAATCTTTAGTTCCTCTAAGCAGAGAAGAAAAGATAGACACTCACTATGACTTCTTATTTGTAATATTGGCAGAATAGTATGCTTAGGAATCACAGTATATCAAGTTGAACCAAGAAAAAAAATAAAAAAATTATGCTTCCAGAAGTATAGTATACACATGATGGATAAGGTTTATGATGACATATACAACAGTTTAAAAATAAATTTTTAATAATATCTTCCAAAATATCTATTATAGAGTTTGAAGTAAAATTACAAGTTATTTTTATTGATATGAAAGGGTAAAAGAAAAATCTTTCACCCTAAGTAAAAATTATGCCAGAAATATTATGCACAAGATTCCAAATCTATGTATCTCTTCCTACTAAAATATGTGGAAGGATCCTTTCCTATTAGGTAGAAAGTAACTTGTGATAAAGAAAAAGTAAACTGATTTCCTTCCATGAAAATTCCCCCTACTCTGACATTTAAAACTTAGTCATTCAAAAATTGAGCCATTGTCTGGTTCAGTGGTCCTAATAAAAGGCTATAATTATATCCTGTCAGCACAATACAAACTATAATGTAGTCAGTTTGGCATGTCTGCTAAAAGCATTACCAGTCTATGCTAAAAGAAAGAAAGAAAGATAGAAAGGAAGGAAGGAAGGAAGGAAGGAAGGAAGGAAGGAAGGAAGGAAGAAAGAAAGAAAGAAAGAAAGAAAGAAAGAAAGAAAGAAAGAAAGAAAGAAAGAAAGAAAGAAAGAAAGAAGAAAATGACAACAATATCAACAAAAACCACTCATATTGACATTTGGTGCAGTTTGATACCTGTTCTCAAGACTTGGCATCCCCCTAAGGAAAAAAAAATCATAACTTGCTCATATTCTATTTCTTCTTCTTCTTCTTCTTCTTCTTCTTCTTCTTCTTCTTCTTCTTCTTCTTCTTCTTCTTCTTCTTCTTCTTCTTCTTCTTCTTCTTCTTCTTCATGTTCTTCTCCTTTTCTTTCTCTGTCTCTTTGTCTCTTTGTCTCTATGTCTCTTTGTCTCTCTCTCTCTCTCTCTCTCTCTCTCTCTCTCTCTCTCTCTCTCTCTCTCTCTCTCTCTCTCTCTCTCTCTCTCCTTTTCCTCTTTCCATAATTGAAAAATACAAAATACTCAAATGGGCTTCATGTGATCCTTGTGCTCAAGGGGAAACCATTCACCTTTTTACTATAGTTCCAGAAAGCAAACACTTTCAGAGCTCTGTGTATATCCTGACATTAATTTGACAGGAATGGTGGGTTAATAAAAATTCTCCCAATTCTCCATGGGTGTGATACATTTTAAAAATAATTATGAGATAGAATTGTGAGGGGGAAGGACTCAGTTATCTTTAAGGAGCAGTATACTAACAATTTGGCCATGCTCCAAGGCCAAAATTGTTATGTGAGTATATAGGTAACACAAAGTGGACTTTCCTGTTTTACTTTTTTTGGGATGTATCCCAAAGAGAGTGTGACATGGAAGGAGTGGCAAGGGGTTGTGATGCTATTAGAATGCATAATGTGAAACTCCCAGAGAATCAATGAATATATATTTGTGTGTGTGTGTGTGTGTATGTGTGTGTGTGCATGCGCACGTGTGCACGTGTGTGGTATGTATGTGTGTATACAATGTGTATAAATTAGAACTACACAATACTTTTCAATTTCTCAAAGCACTCATTTAACATTCCTCTCTCTTTATCTCTAACTCTGTCTCTGTCTCTCTGTCTCTGTCTCTCTGTCTCTCTGTCTCTCTGTCTCTCTGTCTCTGTCTCTGTCTCTCTGTCTCTCTCTCTCTCTGTCTCTCTCTCTCTCTCTCTCTCTCTCTCTTACACACACACACAAACACACACACACACACACACACTGAATGCAATTACCACACAAGCATAGGGATGTGGTCATCCAGTCTTGCATGTACAACCTACCATTGGCCATATCCTCAGTGCCAGATAATTCTCCTTCCCCTAGATGTCATCACTGACCCAAAGATGCTTACATCCTCTGGAACCATTTCCCCAACCAATACTAGAACTCTAACTGTCTTAATTGTCTGTAGGTAACTATGGGTTCTGTGAGTTTATATGCACAAAACTCACATCATATCTAGAATATAACACTACACAGCATTCCTTTACATCCTCCAGACCATACCTTCTTTCTGTCACATCTTCTAGGTTGTGTCTTGATATTTGTGGGTAGGGGATTTGATAAAGTTATCATGTCTGTAGCGGAACATTCACAAGCACATATTCTCAATATTTTGAGCAATCACATTTCTGGCCAAGGTTTGGATCATTAAACATTCATGAGTATAAGCATAAGTATGTAGAGGACAGTTTGTCAATGAGGCCATTTATCACAATAGCAGTATATTAGATTCTCTAATAGAGCCTATCTGTGTCTTCCACAATCATAAAATTTGGATCATGTTTACAATATCATGCATAAATTTCCTCCTGTAGAGTAGATCACAAGTGCAATCAGAAACTGGTAAGTTACTCAATATCAATCTTGCCAGTACTACATTAATAGGCACTCGGCATATTTTCCTGCAAAGTAGATATTGTTGCACATACAATTCAGAGATGGGTAAGACCTACACACACACACACACACACACAAACACACACACAGACACACACAGATGTATGAATATAATAAATGTATACACAGATACATACACATATCTACCTATCTATATTATTTATTCATATCTATATATAACACACACACATAAACACTCTCTCTCTCTCTCTCTCTCTCTCTCTCTCTCTCTCTCTCTTTCTTTCACACACACACACACACACACACACACACACACACACGTAATCAGACTGAGATTTTTTTCCCCTGGATCCTCTACACAAAGTGTCTGATCTTTTCACATTTAGGTTTTTACCATTTGTTATTCTTGAAAACCAAAGGCAATGATAATAGTTGTAGTATTTTGAGTGCTTTAGAGACATCCATCACTGACCAATAACTTAGAGAGTTAAATCACTAATGAAACTGATATTTTACTTTAATAACCCTGTGTTCTCAAGCAGCTTTGAGAACTCATACAGAATTGTGGTGAAGCCCTGCCAATTAAGGTCACAGTCTAACATGTCCAGATAGTTCCTCTGAACTCAAAAGAAAATGGAGGACTTCCTTTTTCAGCAGCACTTCCTTTCTCTGACCTAGTTTGGGGCTCCCAAACCCTCTACCTGATGGTCATGCATCCATTGGCAAACCTACAAGCTCAATTTCCATTTCCTATAAATAACCCACCCTAGCAAGTACCTGGAGTTCCTGGAATGTTCCTCCAAATAAATGAAGTTTCATATTATGTTAAGCTCTACACAATGCTTTTACATTTACACTGAAAACACCTTGCCACTCTCCAAAGTTCATATATTACCCTTGGTCACCCTGAATAAAGTGTATTCATACAAGCTGATTATCTAAGAAAACTGTTTTATTAAAATCCTCAGAGAAGGGCTCCCTTCCCACCCAGCACTCACTCACTTTCAACTATATTGGGATCCTACATATTCCATCCTTCCAGCCTGGTGTGCAGCAGCATTAGGACCCCCTGAGTGAATAAACAGATGATATGGAACCACAGCTAGAACTCGATTTACATGTCAGATAGAATACCTCTGTTCAGTTTTTAAATAATCATGGTTTTAACTACCTTGCAAACTAATGAGTTTTCATAAGTATTCTTCACATACCTTTTGTTTGATTACAGCACTAACTTCTCTTTCTCATATTCCTGTCTCTATCTCTACTTTGACTAATTACGCCTAATATTGCTATCCTCCTCTTTCAGATTGAATTTGTTCTATAACTTCTTATACTTTTGCATATAATTTTTTCATAAATCCCTCATCTTGGTTAAAGGATCCCCTGCCTTCTTGTTTGCCTATCCCTGACCCCAACTGCAGCTTGCAGCTTGGAACATTATACAATCAGAAATCTTCCTTCTTACTTTAATATTAACAATATTTTATCATCTCATTTCTTTAAGGCCTCCCCTGGGATGATTGAAAACTCTGTGCTTGAAGTAAACAGTGTACTCTAAATTTCAAATCTTGAAATTTTAGCTCCCAACATAATTATATTTGGGGATAGACCTTTTAAGAAGTAATTTGGGCTAAATGAATCTACAAGGCAGAGGCTCTAATCTAATACAATTGCTGCCTTATAACCAAAAAAATAAAAGAGATAGAAAGTTCACACACACTGAAGGAAAACCATGTGAGTTGACAGCAAGAATTTAGATGTTTGCAAGCCAGGAATAAAACTTAGACCACAACCTTACAAGGCTATAATGTTTATTTTAACAGTCTAGATTTCAGAAAACTGAAGAAACAATTTTTGGTAAGCCTTCTTGTCTATGATATTATGTGATTTTAAGATGTGCTAAGTAATGCGACTTCATTTTGTACTGTATGAAAGATTTTCTGGAAACAGGAAAGTTAAAGGTACTAAATATCTTTATATTCTGTGTCAAAAATTTCTGCCTTTGTCTATCCCTATTTCCTTCTCACCAACAAAGTATAGCTATTACACTATTAGAAAATAATTTGTAACTTTGAAGATCAATTTTGTGCTCTTTAAGTAATTTTCTGCTATTCATCTGTCTTTTTTGGAATACAAAATACTGTTTCTTAATACTCTTCTGATTCAGAGTTCTGTCTTCCATGTCCTTAGAAGGAAAATATTGTCAAATTTCATTAATATTCAGCATTCATCAAGAATATTATTATTGTCTGTATTCAGAGCTTGGTCAGAAGAGGAAGATATTGAAGATTTCTACATGAGTAACATTTTTAAAGAGGCTAAGCTTTATGAGGTATTAGAGAAAGATATAAAGCATAGCTATTATTCAGTAAAAATATTTTAAGGGTGGTTTTCAATAATATAATTAAAATATACTTAAAGAACAGGAAATTTTACATAGTTACACATCAATTCCCCCAAAAATGAAAGCAAATTTACAATAATTATTAAATTAATTTAACATTAATAATCATAAACAAAACAGTAAAAATTTATTTTAGTAAATTCATATAATACATAGACAACAGATGAAAAATAATATAAATTTTAGATGATAAAAATGAAATTTGCAAGAACTGATAATTTTAAAGCATTTTAGTTGCAGTTGTGATAAAATACATTGCACATCAATGTATTAGCTGGCTTATAAAATGAATACAAAAATTAAATAAATAGATAGATCACTTTGTCTTTGATAGTAAAGTTCAGGACATCATTTATTGATCACGGTAAATTTAAAATGTTTTTCTTTTATTTTATGTTTGAAATGTGTATTTTTATATGAAGATACAAAATCAGCACCTATCATATATACAAAGAAAAGTAGAGATCGTATGTTCACAAATTAGCGAGAGATTCATACAGATTCAATTTCACATTGAACTAAAAAATTATGACTGTATGTTCTGGTGTAAGTGTCCACAGCTCTGTGTGTTTATCATCAGTTCTACAATCCTTTTAATGAGACTTAGTTTTAAAACTTACTTAAAAACTCAAAGTTTTCACCAACTGACAAAATAAAAGCAATGGGTCTTTTTATATATATGTATGTATACATGTACATGGGAAGAGGCACTGGTTAGGTTTTTTCTCATACATTTATGTATTCATTTTACATCCTGATTGTAGATCCCCTCTCCTCCCAGTACTCACCTCACATAGCATCTTCTCCTCTGAGAAGAAGGAGGACCTGCCTGGGTACCCACTTACCCTGGCACATATATGTATACATGTGTGTGTGTGTGTGTGTGTGTGTGTGTATGTGTGTGTGTGTGTTCACTGTATATAATAAATACAAATACAGACACATGCGCACACACACACTCACATACATGCACACACATATATATGAGACAGACTAGTCCAACAGAAAGTACAAGAATTCCAAGAATTCATTACTAGTTCAGTCCACAAGGCTGGATATTTCAGTTGGTATTCATTATGTGCTCCAATTCTGAAGAAGTAGTTTCTAAATCCAATGAAAAAATGGGCATACCAGCTCAAGTAAGAACAAGCAGACAGAGTCAAAACCCTTTTCTTCCATGTCCTTTCTACTGTCACCAGAAGATGTACCCCAGATTAAAGGAGGCTCTTCCTACATCAAAAAAATCTGGTTTAAGGTCTATCTTCACACCTTAAAAGAATTTTGGGATGGGGCACTGGTTAGCTTTTTCCCATAAATTTATGTATTTACTTTACATCCTGATTGTAGATCCCCTCTCCTCCCAGTACTCACCTCACATAACACCTTCTCCTCTGAGAAGACCTGTCTGGGTACCAACTCACCCTGGCACATAAACTCACTGCAGGACTAGGCACATCCACTCCCACTGAGGCCAGACAAGGCAGCCAGTAAGGGAAACAAGTGTCACTGATAGGCAACAGAGTCAGAGTTAGCCCATTCCACTTATTTGTGGACCTCCATTGAAGACCAAGCTACACATATGCTACATATGTGTGGGGGCAGGAGGCTAGGTCCATCCTACTTGAAAATATTTAAGAAAAAATCCCTTTCCAAGCAATGTTGGCATACACCTTTAATGCCAGTACTTGAGAGACAGAGGCAGGTAGATTTCTGTGAGTTTGTGGCTCATCTGGTCTTCAGAGAAAGTTTTAGGATATCCAATGCTACACAGAAACTCTATCTCAAAATAGATAGACAGACAGACAGATAGATAGATGAATAAAGAAAGAAAGAAAGAAAGAAAGAAAGAAAGAAAGAAAGAAAGAAAGAAAGAAAGAAAGAAAGAATGCAAAGCAAAGAAAAAATTCCTCATAGGTGTTCCCAGCACATGGGTTCAGTAAATTCTAAATGTAGGCAAGTAGACAACTAAGAACAGGCCATCACATTAGGCAATGTAGTAAGCGATAGGTATGGTAACAGCAGAATAATGCTGAGAAACTTTAGTCCTGAAACAAAAGTAACAAGAGAAAGTAAACCAGAAATAAGTGAGACCTTTTACTCTCAACTTCTACTTCAATGGTGCATTCCTTCTAACAAGCTTGTATCACCTAAATATCCCTGTCTTAGTTTGAATATGCTTGGTCTAGGGAGTGGCACTATTAGGAGTTGTAGCCTTCCTTCTGGCCTGTGACATCTAGAAGGGTAGATCATCAGCTCTACCCACTCTAAAGACCCCTACAGTCTGAAGTCCACCCATGAGAGCTGCTGCATCCAGAAAAACAGGTAAGAGAGAGCTTCTCAAATAAACTACCACAGCTGGGACACCTTAGGAGGCCAACATTTGTGGGACCCATGTCCTCAGCTTAAACTCTACCTCACTTCCTGCCAGGTCAGATAATCAGCATTCAAACCCCTCTGAAGACCCCACAGTCTAAAGGTCTCCCAGAAGAATTGCTGGTGCAAGGGGCACAGACTTGCCTGGAGACCTATAGCAATCCAGGGATACAGGAAGAAGGCTCCACACATAGCTACCCAGTCCAGTTAACAGCAGAGATAACCAGATGGTGAGAGACAAGTGCAAGGCCATAAGCAACAGAAGCTAATATACTTTGGCACTATCAGAACCCAGTTACCCCTCCATGGTCAGCCCTATATACCCCAACACACCTGAAAACTGTGACGCTAACCTAAAATCTGATCACATGAAGGTAATATAGTCCATTAAGGAGGATCACATAATAACACATAAATAACTCACTGAAAGAAATATAGAAAAAGACAGGTAAACATGTAAAAGGCCTTAAAGAGGAAACAAATGAATACTTAAAGACATATAGAAAAACACAATCAAACGAGTGAAGGAATTGAACAAATCAGTCCAAGACCTAAAAAAAGAAGTAGAAACAATATTAGTTTCAGTGTGTCAGGTTTTATGTGGAGGTCCTTGATCCATTTGGAGTTGGCCTTAGTACAAGGAGATAAGAATGGATCGATTCATATTCTTCTGCATGCTGACCTCCAATTGAACCAGCACCATTTGTTGAAAAGACTATCTTTTTTTCCACTGGATGCTTTCAGCTCCTTTGTTGAAGACCAAGTGACCATAGGTGTGTGGGTTCATTCCTGGGTCTTCAATTCTATTCCATTGATCCGCTTGCCTGACATAGTACCAATTCCAGGCAATTTTTATCACTATTGCTCTGTAGTAAAATTTGAGGTATGGGATACTGATTCCCCCAGAAGTTCTTTTACTGTTGAGAACAGTTTTAGCTATCCTGGGCTTTTTGTTATTCCAGATGAATTTGAGAATTGCTCTTTTTAGCTCTATGAAGAACTAGGTTGGGATTTTGATGGGAATTGCATTGAATCTGTAGATTGCCTTTGGCAAGATGGCCATTTTAACTCTATTAATCTTGCCAAACCACGAGCATGGAAGGTTTTTCCATTTTCTGAGATCTTCGATTTCCTTCTTCAGAGATCTGAAGTTCTTGTCATATAGGTCTTTTACTTGTTTGGTTAGAGTCACCCCAAGATACTTTATGCTATTTGTGGCTATTGTGAAGGGTGTCATTTCCCTAATTTCTTTCTCAGTCTGCTTATCCTTTGAGTATACGTAGATTACTGATTTGCTTGAGTTGATTTTGTAGCCAGCCACTTTGCTGAAGTTATCAGCTGTAGGAGTTCTCTAGTAGAGTTTTTTGGGTCAATTTTGTATACTATCATATCATCTGCAAATAGTGATAGTTTGACTTCTTGCTTTCCAATTGGTATCCCTTTAACCTCCCTATGTTGTATAATTGCTCTAGGAAGACCCTTGAGGATATGGGCACAGGAGAAAATTTCCTGAATAGAACACCAAAGCTTGTGCTCTAAGATCAAGAATTGACAAATGGGACCTCATAAAACTACAAAGTTTCTGTAAGGCAAAGGATACTGTCAAAATGACAAAACGTCAAACAGCAGATTGGGAAAGGATCTTCACCAACCCTAAATCTGACAGAGGGCTAATATCTAATATATACAAAGAACTCAAGAAGGTAGAACCTAGAGAACCAAATAATCCCATTAAAAAGAAGGGTACCGATCTAAACAAAGATTTTTCACATGAAGAACTTTGGAGGGCTGAGAAACACCTTAAGAAATGTTCAACATCAAAGCATTTGACAAAATTCAGCATCCCTTCATGCTTAAAGTCTTGGAAAGAACAGGAATTCAAGGCCCATACCTAAACATAGTAAAAGCAATATATAGCAAACCGGTAGCCAGCATCAAACTAAATGGAGAGAAACTTGAAGCAATCCCACTGAAATCAGGGACCAGACAAGGCTGCCCCCTTTCTCCTTATCTTTTCAATATTGTACTTGAGGTACTAGCTCGGGCAATTCGACAACATAAGGAGGTCAAAGGGATACAAATTGGAAAGGAAGAAGTCAAACTATCATTATTTGCAGACGACACGATCGTCTACCTAAGTGACCCAAAGAACTCCACTAGAGAGCTCCTACAGCTGATAAACAACTTCAGCAAAGTGGCAGGTTATAAAATCAACTCAAGCAAATCAGTGGCCTTCCTATACTCAAAGGATTAGCAGGCTGAGAAAGAAATTAGGGAAATGACCCCCTTCACAATAGCCACAAACAGTATAAAGTATCTTGGGGTGACTCTTACCAAACATGTGAAAGATCTGTATGACAAGAACTTCAAGACTCTGAAGAAGGAAATGGAAGAAGACCTCAAAAAATGGGAAAACCTCCCATGCTCATGGATCGGCAGAATCAATATAGTTAAAATGGCCATTTTGCCTAAAGCACTATACAGATTCAATGCAATACCCATCAAAATCCCAACTCAATTCTTCACAGAGTTAGAAAGAGCAATTATCAAATTCATCTGGAACAACAAAAAACCCAGGATAGCTAAAACTATTCTCAGCAACAAAAGGAAATCTGGGGGAATCAGTATCCCTGACCTCAAGCAATACTACAGAGCAATAGTGTTAAAAACTGCATGGTATTGGTACAGTGACAGGCAGGAGGATCAATGGAACAGGATTGAAGATCCAGAAATGAACCCACACACCTATGGCCACTTGATCCTCGACAAAGAGGCTGAAAACATCCAATGGAAAAAAGATAGCCTTTTCAACAAATGGTGCTGGTTCAACTGGAGGTCAGCATGCAGAAGAATGCGAATTGATCCATCCTTGTCTCCTTGTACTAAGCTCAAATCCAAATGGATCAAGGACCTCCACATAAAGCCAGACACTCTGAAGCTAATAGAAAAGAAACTGTGGAAGAACCTTGAGGACATCGGTACAGGGAGAAAGTTTCTGAACAGAACACCAATAGCGTATGCTCTAAGAGCAAGAATTGACAAATGGGACCTCATAAAATTACAAAGTTTCTGTAAGGCAAAGGACACCATCAAGAGGACAAATCGGCAACCAACAAATTGGGAAAAGATCTTCACCAATCCTACATCAGATAGAGGGCTAATATCCAATATATATAAAGAACTCAAGAAGTTAGACTCCAGAAAACCGAACAACCCTATTAAAAAATGGGGTACAGAGTTAAACAAAGAATTCTCACCTGAAGAACTTCGGATGGCGGAGAAGCATCTTAAAAAATGCTCAACTTCATTAGTCATTAGGGAAATGCAAATCAAAACAACCCTAAGATTTCATCTTACACCAGTCAGAATGGCTAAGATTAAAAATTCAGGAGACAGCAGGTGTTGGAGAGGGTGTGGAGAAAGAGGAACACTCCTCCACTGCTGGTGGGGTTGCAAATTGGTACAACCACTCTGGAAATCAGTCTGGCGGTTCCTCCGAAAACTGGGCACCTTACTTCCAGAAGATCCTGCTATACCACTCCTGGGCATATACCCAGAAGACTCCCCACCATGTAATAAGGATACATGTTCTACTATGTTCATAGCAGCCCTATTTGTAATTGCCAGATGCTGGAAAGAACCCAGGTATCCCTCAACAGAAGAGTGGATGCAAAAAATGTGGTATATCTACACAATGGAGTACTATTCAGCCATTAGAAACAATGAATTCATGAAATTCTTAGGCAAATGGATGGAGCTAGAGAATATCATACTAAGTGAGGTAACCCAGACTCAAAAGGTGAATCATGGTATGCACTCACTAATAAGTGGATATTAACCTAGAAAACTGGAATACCCAAAACATAATCCACACATCAAATGAGGTACAAGAAGAAAGGAGGAGTGGCCCCTGGTTCTGGAAAGACTCAGTGAAACAGTATTCAGCAAAACCAGAACGGGGAAGTGGGAAGGGGTGGGTGGGAGGACAGGGGAAGAGAAGGGGGCTTGCGGGACTTTCGGGGAGTGGGGGGGCTAGAAAAGGGGAAATCATTTGAAATGTAAATAAATTATATCGAATAAAAAAAAAAGAAATGTTCAACATCATTAAACATTAGAGAAATGCAAATCAAAACAACCCTGATATTTCACCTCACATCAGTCAGAATGGCTAAGGTCAAAAACTCAGGAGACAGCAGGTGCTGGTGAGGATGTGGAGAAAGAGGAACACTCCTCCACTGCTGGTGGGATTCTAAGATGGTGCAACCACTTTGGAAATCATTCTGGAGGCTCCTCAGAAAACTGGGCATGACACTTCCGGAGGACCCTGCTATACTACTCCTGGGCAAATACCCCGAGGATTCCCCAGCATATAATAAGGACACATGCTCCACTATGTTCATAGCAGACCTATTTGTAGTAGCCAGAAGCAGGAAAGAACCCAGGTGTCCCTCAATGGAGGAATGGATACAAAAAAATGTGGTATATTTACATAATGGAGTACTATTTAGCCACTAGAAACAATGAATTCATGAAATTCCTAGACAAATAGATGGAGCTGGAGAACATCATACTAAGTGAGGTAACCCAGTCTCAAAAGATCAATCATGGCATGCACTCACTTATAAGTGGATATTAGCCTAGAAACTTGGAATACCCAAGAAATAATCCACATATTATATGATGTCCAAAAAGAACGGGGAGTTGCCCCTGGTTCTGGAAATCTCAGTGCAAGAGTATAGGGGAATACCAGAACAGGGAAGTGGGAAGGAGTAGATGGAGGATCAGGGGTAGGGAAGAGGGCTTATGGGACTTGTGGGGAGTGGGGAGCCAGAAAAGGGGAAATCATTTGAAATGTAAATAAAGAATACATCAAATAAAAAAAGAAGTAGAAACAATAAAGAAATCATAAATGGAGGCAACCCTAGAAATGGAAAACCTAGGAAAGAGGTCAGGAGCATAAAATGCATCTATCAACAACAGAATACATAGGTAGAAGAGAGAATCTAAGGCTTAGAAAATACTTTAGAAGATATTAACACAAAAGTCAAAGAAAACAAACAGACAAACAAACAATCTCCTATCCCAAAACCGCCAGGAAATTCAGGATACAACGTAAAGACTAAACCTAAGTAAAATAGGAATAGAAGAGAGTGAAGATTCCAGGCTCAAAGGACCAGAAAATGTCTTCAACAAAATCAGAGAAGAAAACTTCCCCAACCTAAAGAAGGAAATGTCCATACATGTAAAAGCCTACAGAACACCAAACAGTTTAGACCAGAAAAGAAAATCCTCCTGTCACATAATGAAGCACACAATGCACAGAACAAAGAAGTTATATTCAAAGGAAAAAGGGTCAAGTAACATATAAAGTCACATCTATCACAATTACACCAGACTTTTCAACAGAGATTCTATAGGCCTTAAGAGCATGGATACATGTTATCCAGACCCTATGAGAACACAAATGCCAGCACAAGCTACAATACCCTGCAAAACTCTCAACCGTCATAGATGGAGAAACCTACATATTACATAATGAAACCAAATTTAAGCAATATCTATCTACTAATCCAGCCCTACAGAGGATTCTAGAAGGAAAACTACAATACAAGGAAGATATCTAAACAGAAGTAAAAAACAAGAAATTAAACATCTCACAATATAACTACATAAAGATACACATAAAGCCACCTAAAACAATAAACAAAAAAAGGAACTAAAATCATGACTTTAATATCTCTCAATAGCAACAAACTCAAATCCCCAATAAAGAGACATAAGCTAACAGACTGGATATGGAAACAGAATCCAACATTTTGCTGCACAAAAGAAACACACTCAATGACAAAGACAGACTTTACCTCAGAGTAAAAGGCACAAAAAATTGTTTAAAGCAAAGGGTCCCAAGAAACAATTAGGAATTTCCATTGTAATATCTAATAAAATATACTTTCAACCGAAGTTATCAAATGAGATAGAGGACACGTCACATTCATCAAAGGAAAAATTCTACCAATAGAAAGTCTCAATTCTAAATACTTATGCTACAAATGCAAAGGCACCAAAATTCATATAAGAAACTTAATTAAAGCTAAAAAGAATACATTGAACCCTACACAATTATAGTGAGAAACATGAACACTTCACTTTCCCCAATAAATAGGTCATTCAAGCAGAAACTCAGCAGAGATACAGTGAAATTAATAGAGGTTATGAACCAAATGGATTTAACTGATAAGTTCAGAAAATTTCATGCCCAAACAAAAAATTATAACTTCTTAGCACCTCATGGTACCTTCTCCAAAATCGGCCATATCCTCAACAATACAAGAAAATGTAAATAATCCCTTGTATCCTATCAGATCACCAAGAACTAAGGCTGATCTTCTATAACAAAACAAACAAACAAACAAAAAAATCCAGAATACCCACATATCCATGGAAACAGACCAACTCTCTACTCAGTTATAATTTGGTTAGGGGAGAAATAAAGACAGAATAAAGACTTCCTGGAATTCAATAAAAATGTTGACTCTGCATACCTAAATTTATAGGAAACAATTAAAGCAGTGCTAAGAAGAAAGTCCATAGCACTAAGTGCCCGGGTGAAGAAATTGGAGAGATCCTACACTAGAAACTTAACAGCATATCTGAAAGCCCTAGAACAGAAAGAAGCAAACACACCCAATAGTAGTAGATATCAGGAAAAAGTCAAAATCAGGACATAAATCAATCAAATTGAAATGAAGAGAATGATGCACAGAATCAACAAGACCAAAAGCTGGTACTTTGAGAAAATAAATAAGATAGCTAAACCCCTAGCTAAATTAACTAAAGGGCACAGAGATAGTATCCAAATTCACAAAATCAGAAATGAAAAGGGAGACATAATAAAAAAACTGAGGAAATTAAAAAAAAATCATCACATTCTACACCTAAGTGACATAAGTGACCCCAAAAATTCTATCAGAGAGCTTCTACATCTGATAAACAGCTCAAACAAATCAGGAGCCATCCTTTACACAAATGATAAATGGTCAGAGAAAGAAATTAGAAAAACACAATAGTCACCAATACTATAAAATATCTTCAGGGAACTCTACCCCCCCCCCCAAATGTAAAGAAATGCATGACAAGAAATTCAAGTCTCTCAAGAAAGAAATGGAGAGGATATCAGAAAATGGAGAGTATGCTTAAGGATTAACATTGTAAACATGGCCATCCTACCAAAAGTAATCTACACATTCAACACAATCTCCTTCAAAATTCCAACTCAATTATTCACAGACATGGAAGAAGCATTTCTCATTTTCATATGGAAAACAAAAAACTCGGGATAATGAATACAATTCTTAACAATAAAAGAACTTCTGGGGAAATCACTATCCCTAACCTGAAGCTGCTCTACAAAACAATAGTGAAAAAAAATTGCATGGTATAGGTATAGAGACAGAGAGGTCGATCAATGGACTAGAATTGAAGACCCAGAAATAAACCCATGGACTTGTGGGCATTTGATATTTTACAAAGGAACTAAAAATATACAATGGGAGGGGGAAAAAAGCATCTTCAATAAATGGTGTGGGTCTAACTGCCAGTTAGAATGTAGAAAAATGTAAAAGGATACAGATTTTTCACCTTGTACAAAGCTCCAGTTAGAGTGGATCAAGGACCTCAACATAAAATCAGATACACTGAATCTAAAAGAAGAGAGAGTGGGAGACTCCAACTCATGGGGCATGGAAAGGAGGGCAAATTCCCTAAAAAGAATTCCAGTGGGATAGGTTCTAAGATCAAGAATTGATAAGTGAGACCTAATGAAACTGAAAAGCCTCTGTAAAGTAAAACACATATTCAATAGGACAAATTGGCAACCTACAGACTTTGAAAAGTTCTTCACTTATCCCATATCCGATAGAAGTCTAATATCTAATGTCTAATACCATATATATATATATATATATATATATATATATATATATATATATATATATATATGAAGCTAACCTCCTAAAAACCAAACAAACCAATCAAAAATGGGGTATAGAACTAAACAGAGAATTCACAACAGAGGAATCTCTAATAGCCCAGAAGCACTTAAAGAAATATAAAAAGTCCTTAGTGATCAGAGAAACACAAATCAAAACTACCCTTTAATTCCACCTTACAGCAATCAGAATGACTAAAATGAAAATCTCTGGTGACAAAATATGTCAGAAAGGATGTAGAGAAAAAGGAACACTCCTCCATTGCTGGTAAGATTACAAACTGGTATAACCACTCTGAAAATCAATCTGGAGGTTCCACAGAAAATTCAAAAGAGTTCTACCTGAAGATCCAGCTATACCACTCTAGAGCATATACTTAAAAGATGCCCCACTGTATTATAGAGGCACATGCTCCTCTATGTTCATAGTGGCCTTATCTCTGATATCGAGAAGCTGGAAACAATCAAGATGACCCACAATGGATTAATGAACACAGAAAATGTGGTTCATTTACACAATAGAAAACTATTCAGCTATTAAGTTCCTAATGGAGGAGTTGGAGAAGGGACTGAAGAAGCTGAGGGGGTTTCCAGCACTGTGAGGGCAGAAATAGTGTCAAGTGGCAAGACTCCCCAGAGCTCCTTGTGACTGGACCACCAACCAAAGAATACACATGGAGGGACCCATGGCTCTGTCTGCATATGTGGCAGAAGATGTCCTTCTTAGACATCAGTAGGAAGAGCAGCCCTTGGGCACAGTATTCCCCCCAGTATAGGGGAATGCTATACTGGGAAGATGGGAGTGGGTGGGTAGGTGGGTGGGGAACATGCTCATAGATATAAGGGTAAGGGGGATGGTATAGGGAGTTTCTGAAGGGGAGACCTGGAAAGGGGAAAGCATTTGAAATGTAAATAAAGAAAATATCCAATAAAAAATAAAATAAAACAAAAAAAGAACAAGAATGAGGACATAATGAATTTTGCAGGCAAATGGATGGAACTAGAAAATATCATCTTGAGTGAGGTAATCTAGACTCAAAGAATGTGCATGTTATATATTCCCTAATAAATGGATATTAGCCCAAAATGTACAGAATAAGTATGATACAATCCATACAACTAAATAAAAGCC
This sequence comes from Apodemus sylvaticus, assembly GCF_947179515.1. NCBI lineage: Eukaryota > Metazoa > Chordata > Mammalia > Rodentia > Muridae > Apodemus > Apodemus sylvaticus. The sequence continues at coordinate 76,569,473 of NC_067495.1, read as the reverse complement.
CAAGTATGGATGCATAATCCTACTTAGTAGGGAGAAGAAAACAATCATGAGAGGTAGAGCAAGAGAAGGATTAGACTAGCAGAAGGTTGCACAAAGGGAAAAGGGAAGTATATATATATATTCAAATGTAGGTCTGGGATAGGGAGATAAAGAATAGTAGACCTGAGGGCCAGTCGAATAAATGGAAATATGCATCCTTGATGGGGGCGGGGGAGGTTGGGTGATAGAAAGTACCTCTGAGGTGAGTGAGATACTCTCAGGATTCAAAGGGAGGTACCTTAGATGACTGCCCAATATTCACGAGAGTGAATTCAGAGTCTACCTGCAGTAGAAAGACTGGTATCAAGTGGAGGGATGGAGTTGCCATCCCAAAGTCAAAAACACTAACCCAGATTTGTTCCTATCTATAAAAACTGCAGGGACATAATTTGAGAAGAGACTGAGGGGAAAAAATGGTCCAGTGAGTGGCCAAACTTGGGAACTCAAGGGGAGGCTCAAATGCCTGATTACTGTGTGCTTGCAGATAGGAGCCTAGCATGGCCGTCCTTGGAGAGGCCCAACAAGCAGCTTACTGATAGAGACACAGATAAAGGTGTCTAACCACTGTACTGAAGTCAGTGACCCCTGTAGTCTAAGTAGGGAAAGGCTGGAAGAAGCTGAGAAGGAGGGCACCCCCATAGGAAGACCTGGACACCTGAAATCTCTCAGACACTGAGCAACCAACCAAGCAGCATACATGAGCTGGGCTTATATCCCAAATGCATATACAACATAGGACTGCCTGATTTGGCCTCAGTGGCAGAAAAGGAATCAAACAATTAAGAGACATGAGGCCTCAGGGAATGGGGACTTGAAGATGGGGGAGGAGGACTGGGACGAATGGTGGAAGGGAGAACTAGGAGAGAGACAATGCCTGGACTGTAAAAACATAAATGTAAAATAATAAAAAGAAGGTGTGGTCTTATTGGAGTAGATGTGGTCTTTTTGTAGGGAGTGTGTCACTCTGAGAGCAGACAGAATGTTTATCAAAATGGACAAAATATCTAAGATTACACATGGTTACTATAAGAAAAGTTAGACAGTTTACTTGTCACTGTGAAATTTCAGGAAATTTAGGATTATAGTGACTACTTTTTCTTAAGAGCCAGTGTGGTACATTGAATGAGAATGCCCCCCCCCCCCCCAGGATCACACATATGAATGTTTGGTTCCCAGTTGTTAGGGGTGAAAAATGAGGTTTATCCTTGTTGAAAATGGGTTTCTGAAGGTGGTCTTTGAGGTTTTAGAAGCTTATACAGTGTTACTCTGGTTACCTCTACTTTGTATGCAATGTAAACTCTTAGCTACTGATCCAGCACCATGGGTACCTTCCTGAGGCCATGAATTTTAACCCATGGAAACAGTAAGAAAATTCTCAATAAATCATTTTTTGTATAAATTTCCATGTCTGTAGTGTCTCTTTACTGCAATAGAAAAGTAACTAAGACACCCAGTAAGTTAGAATTGGGCAGAAAGTCCATCTCTGTAATTTGAGTCACAGGAGATTCAGAAAGAAAGGGACTACATCCAATCTACCTGGTTTATCTTAAGCTAACATCAAAGAGTCCAACAAATTGCCAATGTCAAACTCCAGCATTAATATTCTACTCTACTATTAATATTCTAAACTACTCTAAGATTTTGAATTTCTAAACTTTGCTGGAAAATTATGAAGTAGGGCAGATGGGATTTCTGAGACAAATCATGGCTCCTTTGTCTCAAAATGACTGTGTCATATATGAACAAGAATCTATGCAACAAATGTTTTTGAAGGAGGGAAATTAAATGCCTATCATGAATTTATATCAAATCAATAAATGTCCATTTATTGCTTTGAGGATGAAAAATAGTATAGCTACTTATGATACAGTAACTCTAAAATTTAGAATTCATCCACCATGTTACAGGAAGGGAAAACTTACAGTACATAAGCATGAAAATTCATAATTATAATAGCTTAATTGATAACTGCTAAAATCTGCCAGTAACTAGGATGACTTGCAGAGTAAGAGTTTGTATACGTGAGATAGCTCAGAGAGGAAATATACCTGTCAACAAGCCTGATGACCGCAATTCTGAACACTCATATTGTGGAAGGAAAAAAAAATCTCTCGATAGCTGGCCTTTGTCATTCACATGCCATGGCATGCAGAAAAAAAGATTATTTTTTTAAGAAATATTCTTCATCAGAATGTAGTGGTAAGTATATATGACAAATGATTGTCTCAAAATACATAAATGTATAAAATTGCTAACCTCAATGGAAACTATGGGTTTCAATGCAACAATATATTATTAAATAATGCTAATAAAAGTATAGTCTATTAGTATCTCAAACAGCATGAATAGTATCTTAGTTCGGCTTTTTCTGCTGTGAGTAGACACCATGACCAAGGCAAGTCTTATAAAAGGCAATATTTAATTGGCTGTCTTACAGGTTCAGAGATTCAGTTCATTATCATAAAGGTGAGAACATGGCAGCATCTAGGTAGGCATAGTGCAGGAGGAGCTTATTCTACATCTTCATCTGAAAGCTGATAGTTGAAGACTGGCTCCTAGGCAGCTATGATAGGTGTCACAAAGCCTGCACCTACAATGACAAACCTATTCCAACAAGGCCACACCTACTCCAACAGGACCATATCTTCTAATAATGCTACTCCATGGGTCAAACATATGCAAACCATCACAAATAGTTTCTTAGAATATTTTTGTAAAACTTCACGAGCCAGTTTTTCATAACATTATTATATTCCCTGAATGTATGTGATAGTTATCATCTCAGAATATTATCTGTCTATAATTTGAAATTTTACACCTCCTTTATTTCTTTTCTTTGATATATGATAGAATGGAAAATCAGTATGTTGTTTATCTCACAGAATCTGAGGGCTGAGAGCACTTGAAATACTCTCTAAGCAATTTTTTTCATCTCCAATCACTGTATTGTGCAGTGAATCTTCAGAATTTATTCCTTCTGTCTACTTGAAATTTTGAATTTGTATTTCATTCTTTGACTAAAATCATCCTAGCCCACATGCTATACACAAACTTATCATTCTCCATTGGTGGGTTTAATGTTTAGATTTCACATCAAGTAAAACAATGGTATTTGTTTATAATTTATGCTATTAGTACTATACAAATGATTTACACTTAGAAAATATTAAGATCAGTAGAGTATGTGATGTGGTATATAAATAGGTGGTTTTCGTGAGTTTATGATGCTCTACAATTAAGTCTATTAAGTGTTGTGGGAAATATTTTAAAAAATGGACCTATAGGCTTCCAGTGCTACTGATGTTCCACATGGCTCCAGTCAGGTGGGGTGATCTCCACTCAGCAGTCTTTCTGGGCCGGAGCTCCTGAGTCCCTTTGTGGATCATCACCACACCAGCCTCATGCAATTACGACCCACCCCAATGCCAGACACAACACTCATTTACCTGGTAGAAACAAAACTGTTGAAGCTTATAATTAACTAATCAGAATTATGTATCAGTAAATTATGAATTTACAAGATGCCAATGCAATAATTTCAGAAACAATTGATAGTGACACGATCTTAATCCTAATTATTCTAAACTTATGATATCATAACTACCTGTGGCTATCTAAAACCAGGATGAGAGCTTAATGTAGCTAATAACAATAAGACACCTTCACAGGGTCAAAAGATGCTATACTAGGTAAATGACTAACAGCCAGTCTATAGTCAAGGTTAATTATGTCACAATCCTGAAGACATAGATTTGGTATATATATACAAGAGGCCTTCAATCTCTTCTAACTTGGCACATAGTGTTAAACAGATTATATTATCTCCCTGTTTTGGCTAGGGACATGCATATAATATAGGAGACATTCATGGGCTCTAACATAATAGCCAAGAGAAATAACTAACCTGAAAGAAATTATTTTAGCTTTTATCTGGCTTCTTCTAGATTTATCTAACAATTCCTAGAAAGAAAATTCAATAGTTTTCTTCTGTGGGGGAACCCTTCTAAATGTCAGGAGTTTGTCTTGATTTCCTCAAATATCTCAATTATATGTAATCCTCTTTAATAATGCTTTCTTTTGCTTTGCTTGCTCCTTGGGGTATCTCCACCTTTAATCTTAATTAGAGTGAATACACAAATGTAATTGACACTGTTCCAGGTTCAGTTTTAGTGACTATTAATGTCCAGTGGTTTAGGATCTTGGGTCAAGGAAATTAGGGTAAGAAAGGTTTGACCATATCTTTGAGGGTAAGATTAACCTAGACTATGTCCGTGAAACACTTTCGTGTTACTATAAAATTTTAAGAATGAAATGTACTGAATGAACAAAGTAAGTAGATACTTATATCCATTGCTACAATTCAGCTTCTCCAGGGTGAGTAAAGAACCTGGGGTAAATTAGCACCTTTCCAACTGTGACCAAATAAACATATAATTTTATATTAGTCATATATAGCTTGGTTTGATCTGCTTAGGTCAATGTTTAGAATACCACCTGTTAGAAATGATGCACTCCAAAAGACTGCTCATTTGTTGCACCTTGAAGCTTAAAAATAGTGCAGATCTTTGGAAAAAGGTTTTGTTTTGTTCTTTGTTTGTTTTGGCCAATGACTTTGGGCTTCTTTCAAACTTTTCTTACAATATAGAAAATAACAAGATAATGAACAAGGAACAACTTCTTGAGGACAACACATTCTAGCAATTTAAAGTAGTAATACACTGTAGCATTTTCTGTACTTCATCTTAGACTGTTACTAATAAAATTGTAACAAGATTAGATACACATGTGTTTGTTTATGTATGTGAGTATAAATTAAGATATAAAGAAAAATAAAGTCTTTTTTTTAGATATTAACTTTGCGGAAGGTATCTCAGGATCCCCAGGCCCTCTGTCAGGTTCCACTTGCAGTTAGTGGTTGCACAGGGAAGAAGAGCTCTTTTCTTCAGTTGTGTACCTACTAGTAAGTAGACCATCCTACTGAAGGGTGAAAACATAAAATAATCAAAACTGAGTATATGAACTTAGAGTTGTAAGATTATGTTTTAGGACTTATGTATGCTTAAATATAATTTAAATTGTATCAGTTATATAAATATCAGAAACTTACAACTGCTTAGTGATAAGAAGTTATATGGATTAAAAAAAGTTAAGGAAAAAGTCATTATTATAGTGATTGATATAAGGAACTATTCTAAATAATATATACTATGTAACAAAAATTATACACACATATATACATATGAATACATATATATACATATATACATACACATATACATACACATATACATATATACATATACATATATACATACACATATACATACATATACACACATGTGTATATATATGTGTGTGTGTATATATATATATATATATATATATATATATATATATATATATATATATATTGTGCTTGCCTATGGGATGGGTCTCAAGTTGGGCTGGATATTTGTTGGCTATTCCCACAATCTCTACTCCTTCCCCTTTACCTGAATTTCTTGTAAAAAGGATAAATTTTTGTGGGTGAGTTGGTGTCCCTATTATTCCACTGGGATTCCTATTTAGCTACAGGTGGTAGTCTCTTCAGGTTCCATATCACAATGATGTAAGTCACAGCTAAGGTCACCCCCAATGATTCTTGGGCACGTCTCTTATCCTAGGTCTCTGGCGCATCCTGAAGATGTTGCCTCTCTCAGTTGTAGATTACCATTCATTCTTATGGAAATCTGCCCATCTCTCCTGTCTGTTAGGATTCTGTCTAAGTTCCACCCCACAATAGCAGGGGTGTCCTTCCAGACAATTACTTGGCAACAGGTAGGTCTGGCAGAATATAAAAGGGGCTGCTTACTCTTTCTATGTCTCTTATCTTCTTGTTCTCTTGCTCTTTCTTGCCCTCATGGGCTCTTCCCTTCCCCCTTACCTTTCCCCTTCTCTCCATGTGGTCATGGCTGGCCTCTGCTTCCCTACTCTCTCCTCCTCTCTGCCTTTCTCTGCCTCTACTACTCTTTTAACTCCCCTCACCATGCCCTAAATATACTCTATTCTATACTATACCATAGTGAGTCTGGTTTCTCAGGGGGAAGGTATGCCTCAGCATGGGCTCTTTAAGGTACTCCTTTTCCCTTCATGCCCATAGAATGTATCTTAACACCCCTTTCTCTTATTATGATCACAATACTGTTCATCCCCACATTTAATCATGAACTACCCATCCACTCTCTCACCCAGTTCTCTCCCTCCTTATGCCTCTTAGAACTACTTTATTACTCCTTCTTTTTTTACTTATTTTATTTTATTTTATTTTTATTTACATTGCAAATGATATCCCCATTTCTGGGTCCCCACTCCCCGCAAGTCCCATAAGCCCTCTTCCGTCCCCCTATTCTTCCATCCACCCCTTCCCACTTCCCTGTTCTGGAATTCCCCTATACTCTTGCACTGAGTCTTTCCAGAACCAGGGGCCACTCCTCCATTCTTTTTGGACATCATTTAATATGTGGATTATGTCTTGGGTATTCAAAGTTTCTAGGCTAATATCCACTTATCAGTGAGTTCATACCATGATTGATCTTTTGAGACTGGGTTACCTCACTTAGTATGATGTTCTCCAGCTCCATCCATTTGTCTAAGAATTTCATGAATTCATTGTTTCTAATGGCTGAATAATACTCCATTGTGTAAATATACCACATTTTTTTGTATCCATTCCTCCGTTGAAGGACACCTGGGTTCTTTTCAGCTTCCGGCTACTACAAATAGGGCTGCTATGAACATAGTGGAGCATGTTTCCTTATTGCATGCTGAAGAATCCTCTGGATATATGCCCAGGAGTGGTATAACCGGGTCCTCAGGAAGTGTCATGCCCAGTTTTCTGAGGAACCGCCAGACTGATTTCCAAAGCGGTTGCACCATTTTGCAATTCCACCAGCAGTGGAGGAGTGTTCCTCTTTCTCCACATCCTCGCCAACACCTGCTGTCTCCTGAGTTTTTGACCTTAGCCATTCTGACTGGTGTGAGGTGAAATCTCAGGGTTGTTTTGATTTGCATTTCCCTAATGATTAATGATGTTGAACATTTCTTAAGGTGTTTCTCAGCTCTCCGAAATTCTTTATGTGAAAATTCTTTGTTTAGCTCCATACCCCACTTTTTAATGAGGTTATGGCCATCTTGCCAAAGGCAATCTACAGATTCAATGCTATTCCCATAAAAATCCCAACCCAGTTCTTCATAGAGCTAGAAAGAGCAATTCTCAAATTCATGTGGAATAACAAAAAACCCAGGATAGATAAAACTATTCTCAACAGTAAAAGAACTTCAGGGAGATTCAATATCCCAGACTTTAAGCTCTACTACAGAGTAATAGTGATAAAAACTGCATGGTATTGGTACAATATCAGGCAAGCGGATCAATGAAATAGGATTGAAGACCCAGAAATGAACCAACACACCTATGGTCACTTGGTCTTCGACAAAGGAGATGAAAACATCCAGTGGAAAAAAGATAGTCTTTTCAACAAATGGTGCTGGTTCAATTGGAGGTCAGCATGCAGAAGAATGCGCATCGATCCATTCTTATCTCCTTGTACCAAGCTCAACTCCAAATGGATCAAGGACCTCCACATAATTCCTGACACATTGAAACTAATCGAAAAGCAACTGGGGAAGACCCTGGAGGACATGGGCACAGGGGAAAAGTTCCTGAATAGAACACCAATAGCTTACGCTCTAAGATCAAGAATTGACAAATGGGACCTCATAAAACTACAAAGTTTCTGTAAGGCAAAGGACACTGTCAAAAGGACAAAACGTCAACCAACAGACTGGAAAAGGATCTTCACCAACCCTAAATCCGACAGAGGGCTAATATCTAATTTATTACTCCTTCTAAGTGGCATCCAAGCATCCTAGCTGTGCCATCCTTCTTTTTTAGCATCTTTGGGTCTGGGGAGTATAGCATGGTTTTATCCTGTATTTTCTGAGGCCATAGTCACCATAATACTTAAACCACATAAAAACTCAACAAAGAAAGAATTTCAGATTTTTTGTAGGAACATTGATGCCAAACTACTCAATATAAACTCTACAAATAGAATCCAGGAACACATCAATGACATTATCTACCTTGATCAAGAAGGTTTCATGCCAGAGATGCAGGGATGGTTCAATGTATGGAAATCAATCCATCAACATAATCCTCCCTATAAACAAACTTAACGAAAAAATTGGCATGATCATAACATAATCAATGCAATGTACAATAAGTCAATAGCCAACATCAAACTAAATGAAGAGAAACTTAAAGCAATTCCACTAAAATCAGAGTCAAGAAAACACTGACCACTTTCTCCTATCTATGCAATATAGTACATGAAGTTCTAGCTAGAGCAATAGGACAACAAAAGGAGATCACAGGGATACAATTTGGAAAGAAATAAGTCAAAGTATTGCTATCTGCACATGATATGATAGTATACGCAAGTGATCCCCAAAATTCTACTAGAGAACCCCTACAGCTTATAAACAGCTTCAGCAAAGTGTCTGTATACAAAATTCAGTCAAAAATATCAGTAGCCCTCAATTATACAAATGATAAGTTGGCTGAGAAAGGATTTAAGAAACAAGACCATCTTTTTTCTTTTAATGTTTTTCTTTGAAACATGGAAAACAGAGGTACACATGGAGGAGAGATGATCACAGAATAGAAACAGCACAGAAACATCAATGCCTGCAGCTAATGTTGGAGCTGCAGTTTGACATGACACAGGGGCTAGAGGAATGGAGTGATTATTCCTCTACTTCTTTCTCACCTTCATCTTCCACAGAATCCATATCAACCTCCTAATAATCTTTCTCTAGGGTAGCCATGTCTTCACGGGTGTCATAGGCCTCATAGGGCCTTCATACCCTCACCCACATACCAGTGAACAAATGCACACTTCACTTCGTATACATCAGATCAAACTTGTTATCTAGGTGAGCCCAGGCCTCAGCAATGGCTGTGGTGTTATTCAGCATGTACACAGCTCTCTGGACCGGGCCAGGTCACCACCAGGTACCACAGTGGGAGGTTCTTAATTAATGCCAACCTCGAAGCAAGTGGGGCACCAGTCCACAAAACTGGATGCTGTACTTGGTCTTGATGGAGGCAGTGGCAGCATTGGCATCTTTGGGAACCACATCACCATGGTACAGCAGGCAGCAAGAGAGGGTCACATTTCACCATCTGGTTGGTTGGCTTAAAGCAGGCATTGGTGATCTCTGCTACAGAAAGCTGTTCATGGTATGCTTTCTCTGCAGAGATGACAGGGGCATAAGTGGCCCGGGGGGGGGGGGGAGGGAGGGATGCGAGGATAGGGCACCAGGTTGGTCTGGCATTCTGTCAGATCAACTTTCAGGGCCCCACCAAATCTGAGAGAAGCAGTTATGGAAGACACAATCTGACTAATAATGTGGTTAAGGTTAGTATCAGATGGGCACTCGATGTTGAGGTTTCTATGACAGATGTCATAGATGACCTCATTGTCTACCATGAATAGTAATGAATAATATAAATTATCTTGGTGTAACTCTAATCAAGCAACTGAAAGATCTGTATGATAAGAATGTTAAGTCCCTGAAGAAAGAAATTGAAGACACTATCAGAATATGTAAAGATCTGCCACACTCATGGACAGGCAGGGTTAACATAGTGAAAATGGTCACCTTACCGAAAGCAATCTACAAATTCAACACAAAGCCCCTCAATAATTCTGACACAATTGTCTATAGACCTTGAAAAAGCAATTACTAACTTCATATGTAAAAATAAAAATCCCAGGATAGCCACAACCATCCTGAACAATAAAAGAACTTCAGAACTTCAGGAATAATCACCATCCATGACTTCAAGCTGTACTAAACAGGAATAGTGATAAAAATTACATGGAATTTGTACAGAAACTGACATATTGATCAATGGAATCAAATCAAAGACCCAGAAATAAACCTACAAAGAATTCTTTAAAACATTTGTAAATACCTGGCACTTACCTCAATAGCTAAATATAATTCTTAAATAGTTTTCTTCTCTTATAGTTCATACCTAAAAGCTTAATAAAGTTAGTACATAATACAATAAGGAGTGTTCTTTTTTATTGGATATCTTCTTTATTTACATTTCAAATGTTATCCCAATTTCAAGTCTCCCCCCCCCCCCCCAGAAATCCACTATACCATACATCCTCTGCTTCTATAAGGGTGTTTCCATACCCACCTATCCACTCCTTCCTCCCTGTGCTGTAGTGTAGTTCCCCAGTGTAGTTCCCCTACACTGGAGCTTTAAGCTTTCATAGTACTAAGGGACTCTCCTCCCATTGATGGCTGCTGGTATAAAATTCCCTAACAATTATTTGGAGAATTATGAGGGTTTTTTGTCCTGTGCATGCAGGTCAAAATTCATTATTGAGAGAAATCGAAGCAGGAACTGAAGGCATAATCTTAACATAGAAATGAATGAAAAACACTATTTCCTGGGATACCCCCAGGCTCATGTTCAGTTTATAAAAAATATGCAGCACTTGCACTAAAAGCCCAGGGATGTTACTTACTCTAATAATTGGGCTGGGCCCTCCTACACTAATTATGAGTTAAGAAAATACTCCATAGACAAGCTCACAGCAAATTTGGTGCAATTCTTCAATGGATGTTATTTCTACCATGGTGTGTCAAGTTGACAACCAAAAAAATACAAATTTGGCCATTAAGTTTAATTTTATTTTCTCTTTTAATTATGCACTTTGTGTCCCATTCATGATGCCCCTTCAGATCACCGCCTCCTTATCCTTCTCACCTTCTCCCTCCTTTCTTCTTCCGAGCAGGTGGGAAACCTCCTCTGGATATCCCTCTACCCTGGCACTCTACTAGTCTCTACTAGGCTAAGCATTTTGTCTCCCCCTAAAGCCAGATAAGTCAGCTCAGCTAGAACATATCCCATATACAGGCAACAATATTTGGGATAGCCCCAACTCCACCACTTAGGAACCCACATGAAAGCTAAAGTGCTACATATTTGCAGGAAATTTAGCTTGTTTATGTTCTTTTGTTGGTGGTTCAGACTCTGAGAACCCCAAGTTTCTAGGTTAGTTGACCCTAGCTGGTCTTCCTGGAGGAAACCCTATCCCCTTCTGGGCCTATAATCTTTCCTCCTATTCTTCCAATAGAGTCAACAAGCTACATCCATTGTTTACCTCTGGGTAGCTATATCTGTTCAAGTCAGCTACTTGGTGGACCCTTTCACCGGACAACAGGCTCCTCTCTGCAATCACAGAGTATCATTAGTAATGTCAGGGATTGGTGCTTGCCAGTGGGATGGGTCACAGTTTGAGATGGTTTTTGGGTGGTCATTCCCTCAGTCTCTTCACCATCCCCTGTTGCTGCATTTGTTTTAGACAGGATAAATTTGGGGTTGTATGTTTTATGGGTGGGTTGTTGTCCCTATTGTTCCATTGGGTTCCTGCCAGGCTATAGGAGGTGACCTCTTCAGGTTTAATATCCCCAACGTTTTATGTCACAGCTAAGGTCACCCCCATTGATTCTTGGTGCCTCACTTATCTCTGTGTTATCCTAGAAATTTTCTCCACCTCTTCACCACTGTCAGAAATATGTTCACATTTTAGTTTACTATTTTTCCTTATTCAGGCTTCCTTTTAACTCTTTACTTAGTAGATACTTTTTAAAAGAACCCCTAGACATCATACAATTCCAAGGTATTTTTGACTTAAAAGATATTTTATGTATCTAGGCAAAGATAATATACAAAAATAGTATAAAAAATTCTCAGTGCTTAGTATTCATACTCAGAGATGTTCAAAACATGACTTAATAAGATGGAAGGAAAAGGTAGGGTATTTTATCTTTCCTTTATTATTCACTCATCTTCTACATTTCCATAAGTCTGGCGGTTCCTCAGAAAACTGGGCATGACACTTCCTGAGGACCTGGTTATACCACTCCTGGGCATATATCCAGAGGATTCTTTAGCATGCAATAAGGAAACATGCTCCACTATGTTCATAGCAGCCCTATTTGTAGTAGCCAGAAGCTGAAAAGAACCCAGGTGTCCTTCAATGGAGGAATGGATACAAAAAAAATGTGGTATATTTACACAATGGAGTACTATTCAGCCATTAGAAATAATGAATTCATGAAATTCTTAGGCAAATGGATGGAGCTGGAGAACATCATACTAAGTGAGGTAACTCAGTCTCAAAAGATCAATCATGGTATACACTCACTGATAAGTGGATATTAGCCTAGAAACTTTGAATACCTAAGACACAATCCACAAATTAAATGATGTCCAAAAAGAATGGAGGAGTGTCCCCTGGTTCTAGAAAGTCTCTGTGCAAGAGTATAGGGGAATTCCAGAACAGGGAAGTGGGAAGGGGTAAATGGAGGAACAGTGGGAGGGAAGAGGGCTTATGGGACTTGCGGGGAATGGGGAGCCAGAAAAGGGGAAATCATTTGAAATGTAAATTAAAAATATATCAATAAAAAAGAAAATATTTTGCTATGGAAACACAGTGAGCACATGTAATATCAAGCAAAAACATAAAACTTTTCTGTAAGATATGTTTGAAGTATTTGCCAAAAATTATATGACATAGAATCTGTAAGATTCTATGACTCTAATTATATATATTATAGTAAAATAAAGTGAGATTCTCATGTTCTCTTACAAATAGCAGTGTGAAATAATGGGCCACACAAATCAAAATTATCTGAAAACTACATACACATATGCACACAAACACACAAACTAGAGAGTTAATTATTGGTATTTAGAGCAAAAGAGAAATGCATTTTTTCAAAGAAATAGATTCTTAATTAATCTATCACTAATTTCCAAGAAGCTGATACTTATTCATAAGTTTGAAATGGAGATTGTGGTAAAATCTGAGAAGGTAATGAGTTATATATTCAATATTGAATGATAAGCTATCAGTTTATTAGAAAAGACTATTTTAGTTTATCACTGCCTTAGAACTCAGAATTGTGATTGTTTAAAAGCTTTATATCAATATTGCAAAATATTTGAACAAAGCAACTTGAAAGGAGGAAAAATTTTCTTTCGAAACATTGTGTCAATGGTTTCTAGTTCATGGTGCTTTGCTGCTATTGTCTACGTAGGACATTTGGTAAGGCATAACAAAATGGTGGAAAATGTGTGGTAGAGCAAACCTGATAATCTCCTAGAAATTGGTTAATGGAAGTGGGGGGGGGGAAGTGGAGGGGATAGGTGATATAAAGGGAGAAGCGGGGAGAGAGAGGGAAACAAAAAGTCAAGGAAACATGGCCAATCAATTACCTAACTTCTGTTCTGATAAACCAAAATACCAAAACTAAGAAAACTGAAAGTCCAGAAACAAAATATAAAACCATGAAACATCAATGTTTTATCCTCATGATAAAACAATAGCATAGGAAAACTGTATTATACCATACCTCCAAATTAAGTAAAAATGGAATAAAGGCCTAAGTATGTGAAATAAATATTTAATCCTCTAAAATCCTCATAAGAAAATAGCAGAGAGGGGTTGGGGCAAATGTTCAGTGGGTAAAGTGTTTTTTTATACAACCATTAAGCCCTAAAATCAGTTCTCCCAAACCCACATAAGAGCTAGATGTGGTAGATTTTGTATACACCCCTAGATAAAAATGATCCTAGATGAGCCAGCAGACTAGCCAGTGTAGCAAAAAATTAAAGTGAGCTCTGGAATCTGTGAGAAATTCTGTTTCAAAAAATAAGGTGAAGAACATTTGAGCAAGGCACCAAATATGTGCCACATTCACACACATGTGCAAACATGTGCATGCACTATATACACTAACCTAAACACCCTTTTCCCAAATAAATAGGAAAAGAAAACTGTGGTCTATTCACTTTGACATTACTCTTGGCAATAATATTTTGACATGTAAACAAAAATTCTCATGCAAGAAAAGCAAATGGAAGTACACAAATTTCGAACACAAAACAGGAAAATTTAAAGGAAATTTAGAAGTTTAAGATATAATGTTTATAAAACATGTAAATAAAGAGTTTGCTATAGCCATATATTTTAAATATACATAACTCAAATACTTTTTTACTTTTATTATTTTTATATATGGTTAAATGACTTTTAAGAAATTTCCCGGAAAAGTAATTACAGGGAAAAAAGACCAATAAGGCTATGATAAAAAAAAAAAGTGATTAACAGGAAATAAGAATACAACCCTAAATGAGATCAAAGTTTGCATGTCTTTAAGATAGCTAGTCACAAAAAGGCATGAGGAAGTAGTGAGGTTGACACAAGAAGGAAGACCTAGTGGTAAAACCTTAAATTGTTGTGGCCATTTAATAAAACAAAATAGAAGGTTGTTAACACAGAAATTTCATCTGCATCTCTAGTCCCTCATCTAGTTACATACTCAAAGGAACTTTAATTATCATTTTTTAAAAGTATTTATTCTCAGTACTGAATGTATGGGACATCATTTAAGAACATTGCCCTTCTTCATAGGACCTGAGTTCAGTTCCTAGCATATACATTTGGGAACACACAAACACCTATAACTACAAACTCAGGGCATCTGACACCCTCTCCTTGACTCCATGGAAACCTATATTTAAAAGTGTACATACACAAAGATGTAAATACACTACACACAGACATAGTCACTTATAGTTAAAAATAATAATAACATAAATATTTAAAACAATACAGTTATTTTCTCATGTTAATTACAGCATTATTAGCCATGGCCAAAATACAGCTATAGCCAAGGAGCCAAATGATGGATAAATTATGAAATAAAATATGATTCTTCAGTATAGTAAAAAATAATTTAAAGACTTAACCATATATAGGTAAATATAAATATATAGTATAGTTTAAAGATAGAAATTCAATTAAAATTTTTATGTATTGAAAAATGAAACACTACAATCTCCTGTCTTCATATGATGAATTGTGTAATGTATCAGAATCATCCACTGTTAAAAAATTGTGAAAATCTAGTTTTACAAAACTCTGAGAATAAGCGAAAAAAGGAGCAATGTGAGAAATGTCTGTTTAAGAAAGATGGTTGAATCTCTGAAGAAATATGTACTGTGGCATTTTCATTCACTCTAGCCTCAACCACTTTTTCTGTAGCTTTATCATTGCTTTGAAAATGAGCAGCCTTACTTCTATAGTTTCAGTATGAAAACAGAGCACCATCAGTCAATGTAAAGGGCAGAAGAGGCTTGGAACTTATCAACGAGCATCATCCTAAAGAAATTGTCACTATTTGATATTTTTGACAGTTCCTCAGAAAAGTCTCTTCCACTGAGACAGTGGTTATTTAACTTAACTCAGAACTCACTCAGTTTGAAATACATTCTCTCCTGGACATTTGTCACACACACACACACACACACACACACACCAGATAACAAACAAAAATAACCAGCAAACCACAAAAAACAAAATTTTATAATTTAAAATCATAGTTGTATAAAATAGTGATACCATTAAATAATGTTAAAAACTTAATATTTAAAGGCAAGATCTGAGGTGTGAATTCACTAAGCTATGCATATACCCAGGAAACTTTGAAGTGGGTGCTTATCTCTCAACTTTGAATCACCTTAAGGCTTAGTGCAAGGATGAAGTGATTGATGAAAGGACTTTAAACTGTCTGAGCATTGGAGGCATGCATTAAGATATCGATAGGGACCCTTGGCAAAAAGCAAAAGAGACATCATTTCATGTCATCTCAGAATATCCAGAAGCAGAACCAATGACAACTCTAAAGAAATACATACTTTATGGAAATAATTCAGGGAAATCAAAAGTGAGCAAGTAGAAAAAGAGAAAAACTATATGAGGAGTACAAGGTGATTTCTGTGTTCACTATATTTTCTTTTCTAGACTATTCAATTTTAAATAGGAAGAACATAAAAAGGGAAATAGAGAAATATAACTCAGGAACAATTGAATAAAACAATTAATAAGAAATAACTTTAGAAAACATATCCATATAGCCAAAAATTACATAGTATTTAAATATGTTTAAAACATTAAAGGAAACAATGTCTAAAGAACAAAGACTAAATCCTCAGTGATCAATATTATTAGACATGAAAAATATAAATTAAAATTAAAATGAGATACAACTTAAAATGAAATGGATGTTTCCCTGATGGGTATTGATTTTCTACATGACAGAATCTATGATCACTTGACTGGCAGACCTCACAGTATGACAGTCTTGGTGGTATTAATTGACGTGTGAAGATTCAGGCAATATTGGTGGCACTCCTCCCTGGATGGGAGGATTCTTGTTTCTTAATGCATAAAGGGTGCACACCACAAGTGTGTATTACTCTTTCCATGCTACTTGAAAATGGATTAGGTGTAACCAGCTATTTCATACTTCTTTTTTTTTTCAGTTTTTATTTGATATATTTTTTATTTACATCTCAAATGATTTCCCCTTTTCTAGCCCCCCCACTCCCCGAAAGTCCCATCAGACCCTTCTCTCCCCCTGTCCTCCCACCCATCCCTTCCCACTTCCCTGTTCTGGTTTTGCCAAATACTGCTTCACTGAGTCTTTCCAGAACCAGGGGCCACTCCTCCTTTCTTCTTGTACCTCATTTGATGTGTGGATTATGTTTTGGGTATTCCAGTTTTCTAGGTTAATATCCACTTATTAGTGAGTGCATACCATGATTCACCTTTTGAGTCTGGGTTACCTCACTTAGTATGATATTCTCTAGCTCCATCCATTTGCCTACGAATTTCATGAATTCATTGTTTCTAATGGCTGAATAGTACTCCATTGTGTAGATATACCACCTTTTTTGCATCCACTCTTCTGTTGAGGGATACCTGGGTTCGTTCCAGCATCTGGCAATTATAAATAGGGCTGCTATGAACATAGTAGAGCATGTATCCTTATTACATGGTGAGGAATCCTCTGGGTATATACCCAGGAGTGGTATAGCAGGATCTTCTGGAAGTGAGGTGCCCAGTTTTTGAGGAACCGCCAGACTGATTTCCAGAGTGGTTGTACCAATTTGCAACCCCACCAGCAGTGGAGGAGTGTTCCTCTTTCTCCACATCCTCTCCAACACCTGCTGTCTCCTGAATTTTTAATCTTAGCCATTCTGACTGGTGTAAGGTGAAATCTCAGGGTTGTTTTGATTTGCATTTCCCTAATGACTAATGAAGTTGAGCATTTTTTAAGATGCTTCTCCATCATCCGAAGTTCTTCAGGTGAGAATTCTTTGTTTAACTCTGTACCCCATTTTTTAATAGGGTTGTTTGGTTTTCTGGAGTCTAACTTCTTGAGTTCTTTATATATATTGGATATCAGCCCTCTATCTGATGTAGGATTGGTGAAGATCTTTTCCCAATTTGTTGGTTGCCGATTTGTCCTTTTGATGGTGTCCTTTGCTTTACAGAAACTTTGTAATTTTATGAGGTCCCATTTGTCAATTTTTGATCTTAGAGCATACGCTATTGGTATTCTGTTCAGAAACTTTCTCCCTGTACCGATGTCCTCAAGGGTCTTCCCCAGTTTCTTTTTTATTAGCTTCAGAGTGTCTGGCTTTATGTGGAGGTCCTTGATCCATTTGGATTTGAGCTTAGTACAAGGAGACAAGGATGGATCAATTCTCATTCTTCTGCATGCTGACCTCCAGTTGAACCAGCACCATTTGTTGAAAAGGCTATCTTTTTTCCATTGGATGTTTTTAGCCCCTTTGTTGAGGATCAAGTGGCCATAGGTGTGTGGGTTCATTTCTGGATCTTCAATCCTGTTCCATTGATCCGCCTGCCTGTCACTGTACCAATACCATGCAGTTAACACTATTGCTCTGTAGTATTGCTTGAGGAGAGGGATACTGATTCCCCCAGAGTTTCTTTTGTTACTGAGAATCGTTTTAGCTATCCTGGTTTTTTTGAATACTTCTAATGCTTTGGCTTCACTGCTATGTCTGACTATGCTCTAGAGCTGTAAGCCACAATAACCTCTTCTCTTCTAAATTCAATGTCAGAATGTTTTATATATGTAACCACACTATGATGTCTCCATAAGGATAACAAGAAGTGAACCATGTGTGGAGGCTCACTCTAACAATCTTAGCATTTGAAAGGTGAAGACATAATATTGATGCAAGTTTGAGGCCACTCTAGAACACATTGTGAGTTCAAGCTCAGTCTTTGTTGAACAGTAAGACCTTGTCCATGATAACAAAAGAAGTATCAATGAGAATATGCATATACTGTAAACATTATACAGTGCTAATAAAATTTGTTAAAAAGAAAAATTCTTGAAATAAATTTAGCAGAGATTATTTGACCAAATTCATGAGCTTGTAGAATTTCTTTGTGTTCCAACCAGCAACATGGATAAAGGATACTTCTGCCCATGAAAATAAAATCACATACAGAAAACACTTAACTGGCAATGGTCCAGCACTTACCTCAGAGAGTCATGGACTGATTTGTTAGCAACCTCTAAATGACTGAAACTATAGTGCTGTGTTTGAAATTACATAACTGGTGATAAAAATATATTCTATCTTTTTATTTTTCTTAGATATTTTCTTTATTTAAATTTCAAATGTTATCCCCTTTCCTGGTTTCCCCTCCCAAAAGCACCTATCCAATTTCCTGTTCCCCTGCTTACTAACCCACCCACTCCTGTTTCCTTGTCCCTGAACTCCCCTATACTGGGGCATCAAACTTTCTCAGCCCCAAGGGCCTCTCTTCTCTTTGATGTCCAACAAGGCCATCCTCTGCTACATATATAACTGGAACTATGGATCCCTCTATGTGTACTCTTTTGTTGGTGGTTTAGTCCCTGGGAGCTCTGGGAGTACTGGATGGTTCATATTGTTGTTTCTCCTATGGGGCTGCAAGCTCCTTCAGCTCCTTCAACCTTTTCTCTAGTTCCTCCATTGGGGAGCTTGTACTCAGTCCAATGGTTGGCTGAGAGCATCCACCTCTGTATTTGTCAGGTACTGGCAGATAGCTATATGGATGAGAAGCACGTAAAGAAATGTTCAACCTCTTTAGTCATCAAGGAAATGAAAATCAAAACAATTCTGAGATTCTACCTCACACCAGTCAGAATGGTTAAGATAAAAATCTCAGGTGACAGCAGATGCTGGCAAAGATGTGGAGACAGAGGAACTCTCCTTCAATGTTGGTGGGATTGCAAGCTGGTACAACCACTCTGGAAATCAGTTTTTACATCAGAAAATTGGACATAGTACCCTGAGGACCCATTTATACCACTCTCGGGCATATTCCCAGACGATTTTCCAACATGTAATAAGGGCACGTGTTGTGCTATGTTCATAGCAGCCTTGTTTATAATAGCCAGAAGCTGGAAAGAATCCAAATGCCCTTCAAAGCAGGAATGGATACAGAAAATGTGGTACATTTATATAATGGAGTACTACTCAGCTATTAAAAACAAGTATTCATGAAATTCTTAGGCAAATGGATGGAACTAGAAAATATTATCTGGGTGAGGTAACCCAATCACAAAAGAACATACAGGATATGCACTCACTGATAAGTGGATATTAGCCCCAATGCACAGAATACAATTCACAGACCAAATGAAGCTTAAGATGATAAAAGACCAAAGTATGTATACTTTGGTCCTTCTTAGAAGGGAGAACAAAATACCTATGGGAGGAGATACAGAAACATATTGTGGAGCAGAGACTGTAGGTAATCACGACAGTGCCCAACCTAGGGTCCATTCCATATACACCCAGCAGACTCAGACACTATTATGGATGCTGAAGATATTCTATGTTGGTTATAATTACTACATAGGCATTCACAGAGAAAGACTCAGACAAATTTATTTTAATTGAAAAGATATACAACATGAAAGACACATGGAAAACAGTTTGACTTTAAAAAAATGAACATAATATTCCTTATGATTCCTAAGTATCTACCAAAATACTTCACTCCACACAAAGATTTGTGAATCAATATTTCTAGACCTATTGCTTTTAACAACACAAGTGTTTACAAGCCTCAACAATCTATTCACTAACTCATAAACATATATGAAAAAGAAAAGACATGCAGGATAAATCTCATTGTATTTTATCATGTTTTTCTTCATAGAAGCAAAATGTATAAGTGATCACTTACCATTCTTGAGTAAAGGGGTAAATAAAAATTGTTCATGAATAGGTCAGGGATTTTGTCTGGGGTAATGAAAATGATATGCAATTTGATAATTATGATTGCTGATTTTTAATATGAATCTTAAGTTACACATGGCTGGCTTAAACATGCAAAAACCATGAATTTTATAGTAAGCCTGTTATAGCTGTCTCCTAAGAGGCTCTGTCAGAACCTGACAAATACAGAGGCAGATCCTCTCAGCCAGCCATTAGGGTCCCCAGTGGAGGATTTAGATAAAGGAATGAAGGAACTGAAGATGTTTGGAACCCCATAGGAAGAACAACCATATTAACTAACCAGAACCTCCAGAGCTCCCAGAGACTAAACTGCCAACCAAAGAATACATATGGAGCGACCCATGCCCCAGCTGCTTATGTAGCAGAGGATGGCCTTGTTTGGCATCAATAATAGGAAAGACCATTTGTCCTGTGAAGGCTGGATACTGCAGTGTAGGGGAATTCCAGGGCTAAAAAGTGGGAGAGTGTGGGTGGGTGGGGGAGCACACTCATAGAAGCAGGGGCAAGAGGGATGTGATAGGGGTTTGAGGATAAGAAACAGAGAAAGGACATAACAATTGAAATGTAAATAAAATAAAATAAAACAGTAAAACTAAAGAACACTTAAATATGAGTAATTCATGCCAAACCATTAATGAAACATACTATTTAGGGGGGTCCTTACTCTACTAGGTGATACTCTATTAGAAGATGGCTTGCCAGGTGATAGATAAGACGACTACCAAGTGTACATCAAAAAGCAGGTATCCACGTGAACTTGTTATCATCTCTGAACCATTGAAGTATGAGACCACATATTCATATAGTATGCAAAAGTGAAGAGTGTTTATTGAACAAATTCCTGTATGCAGGGGCCCAATTCCATCCAGATGGAATGGAATTTGCAGATTCAGTTTTAAAGCAGAAAATGAGGAACTTTAGGGAAGGGTAGATGATCTGTATCTTGATTGGTGAGTTCTATCTCTGATGGTCTGGGTGATGCTATGATTGGTTATGGTCTTGCTTCAAGCATACTTAACTAACTCTTCTTGCTTCATACAAAAGAGTGTAACTCTTGACTGTCTTTTTTCAAGCTAGGGAAGGTTCTCTTTTACATAAACCTGCTGCTGTTCCAATAACTGACATGCTGTGTTCTGGGAAGTAGGCCTGATTTCCTGAACTGCTAGTTTGCAGCCTGTCAGGGACTCAGTGTGACTTAGGCAAATTTACTCTTTTCAAACTTCCAGTAGTTGTGACATCTTTTACAAGATGTGGATCAAATCCCAGACCAAATCCCAGCATAGAGATGGGAGTTCAGTAGAAATTACGTTTCCTGTGTGAGTAGTTATTGGCAATTCTTAGTTCCTGGGAATGGAAGGTCAAATTTCTCTAAAAGTACATAGCTTCTAATAATTTGATCATGAACCAGTGGAAATCTCTATATACATGCATATTTGGGAGCATAAATTGACCTTGATAGAAAAATATAATATTAATTAGTTAATGAAGAAGAGAGTAAATATGAGGAGATCTGGGGAAGTTAGAGGCTGAATATGATCAAAACATGCTGTACAAATTTTTCAAAGAATGAAAAAGAAACAATTAAAAATAGATATTTATCACAGTTGCAGTTACTATAATCTATTCTCAAAAGAAATGATATATTTTATTTTTAAAAATCTACACATTTCTAATATTTACCTTAAAATTTTGACTTTTCTATAATTCTGTCAATTAGCCTTAATATAAAATTTATGATATAAAATATTAGAATTATTACTTAATTCTCTATTAAATAGATTAACTTTGAAATTTATGTTACTTCTAATGTTTGTATAATTTTACAATAATTACTTATCACTTACTATTTTGCAAACAAAATGGACACAAGACATTTCTTGGATATTTTAGACATATATATATATATATATATATATATATATATATATATATGGGGGGGGGGAGGTGTGTGGGTGTGTGTGTGTGTGTGTGTGTGTGGGTGTGTGTGTGTGTGTATCAGAGTGGGTGGCTAATAATATAAGTGATCAGCATTACTCTTATCAGACATTGAATAGTCTACGTTAATCAAAGATTAGTTTTATTACATAACCAAATAAGTCTAAAAAATGTTTAAATTTGAAAATGGCTTATTGTTATTTTTAATGTACTAATGGGACTGTATACAATTCGAATGATCTAAGCTAGTTGGTATAAGACACTGCACTTAATAGCTCTTTCCTCCTTCCCTCCTTTTCTTTATTCTTTTCCTTTTGATTACACATATTACCATTTGGTCAATATTTGCAAAATTTATAAAAGCAGTTTATATATAAATTTATTATCTCATTGAGTGTCTATACTGAAATAGTTGCTTTGACTTTTTCTGAAATATCATCTTAATGAGACCCAGGTGTATTTCTAATTTTTTATATTCTGTCTGTCTGTATGTCTGTCCATCTGTCTGTCTCTCTAGAATTAATTTGTGAAGGTGGAGGTCAGAGGATAACATTCATTAGTTAGTTTTTCTTTCCTGGGACTGAACCCAGATTGTCAGGCTTGGCAGCAGGTTATAACTTATAAACCCCTCATCAGACAAAAGTAAATGTTTATGTTTAGTAACTGGACCTGCTATGGTGCTATTGCTTTTTATGATATAACCATAGCAAAACTTTCTGCAAAGATGGCTACTTCATCCCTTGCTTTATTTTGTTTTATTTTCCAAGGTTATCATGATACTGATTATAAGCTTCTATTATAAGAACTCAAGGTTGTTTTGAAAGAATGTTTGTTTTTCTTTTTGTTAAAGCCTTACATTAATTTCTTCTCCAAATTCTTATCATCCAGGTATTTGACTATTAATTTCTCAAATACGGAATACTGTAGAAATATTTTTGCATTAGAAGAAAATTACATAGTGGAACAAGTCACACATTTGCCATGCCTGACTTGACATTTAGGTATGGGTAAGATTTCTCATGTTTTCAATAATTGGGAAACTCTCAGAAATGGAGCACATTCTCATGTGCTTACTTTAACTGCCATAACTGTCAAACATCCCAAATGAGTCTTATCTTTCTGGGTTGTCAAGAATGTTTTTTCATATAAGAATGATGTGATAACATACATGGTTCTAATAAACAGACTGCTATCCAGCAAAAAGCTATCCATACTGATTATGGATCTGACAAGCACTTGTGAGAAGGTAATGGAAGACAGCTG
Source organism: Apodemus sylvaticus (assembly GCF_947179515.1). Lineage (NCBI taxonomy): Eukaryota > Metazoa > Chordata > Mammalia > Rodentia > Muridae > Apodemus > Apodemus sylvaticus. The sequence continues at coordinate 76,545,988 of NC_067495.1, read as the reverse complement.
CTTTAGGTGACCTCTCATATGTCCCAAAAAGTGTTCCTCTCCTCTAATAAGGGACTCTTTCTAGGAGTTATACTCTAAGGAGCTTATCAAGAGAGAAAGGATAACAGGCCAAGAGGTATTATATAATGTTACACAGTTAAAAATGTGAGGATGGGATTTCAGGACTAATTTGCTAAACTTCTCATGTTCTTTTTTTATTTGCTGCAGTTGTAAATGCATTTTGGACAAATTTTCCACTCTATTCATATCATTCCTACCACATACACAATTCAGAGTATTTGTTATCTTGGAAGAATTTCTCTAATTTATTCGTGATTCCAAATCTTAATGCAAAATAAGGCATAGTAGATAACGTACTTTATAAAGAAGTTAGGTAATGAAAGAAATTATTTTATCTAGTTGTTTGAGAATGTTACATGCCAGCAGACATCCTTGAAGTTCTTAGATTCTAAGTGGGGGGGGGGTGTAAAAATAAAAAAAGAAGTTGTAACTTTTAAAATATAATCTGCAGAAATTGATAGAGAGTAAAATCACGTGCTACATAAGCATGATGATCTGAGTTCAAATCCCCACTATCCATTTTAAGAATAAAATCCAAATGTGGCTATAAAATTGTAAACTTTCTGTGGATGGAGACAGCAGGATTGATAGTGTTTATTGGCTTCAAGCCTAGGTTCAGGCTCAGTAATTCAGTGAGATACTATATCTGATTGAAATACAGTGGCAGAAGACTCCCTACATTTTCCTTAAGTATACGTCTACACTGAAGCTATGCAGAGAGCTCTAGGATACATACAAACCCCAAAACACACATACACACACACATGCACATGCACACACATGCACATGCATGCGCACACAAACACGCACACACACACACACAATCGCTCAAAATAAAATTATGTGCTAAGATGATGAGATAGGATTTCTGGCACTTTTCCCCTTTAGGACCATTAATTTGAACAAATATTCTTTGATGAAATGTGAACACCTTCATGAGAGCTAAAGAATCCAGATTAGAGATAATGACAATCATGAAGTATACAGTTATCAGAAATAGATGTACAAGAGTAGCAAGAACAATTTTATATAAACAACTTCAATTTTCCCCATGACACAGTTTTGAAAACAATACTTTCCCTATAGAAGAAGAATTGAGTGTCTGATTTCATCACAGACCACAATTACTTTTCCAAATAAACGTCACCATTCGACAAATTCTGATGACTCAGTATCATCTACCTCAGTGTTGACTTAATCACAGGATCATTCATTCCAGGCCAGTCCATATAAACTCTGATGATATAAAAAAATTAATATCATACACACACACACACACACACACACACACACACACATATATATGAAACTCAAACAGCTCAACAGTGAAATATTTAACAACTGTTAAATGAATAGGGTAGAACTGGCATAATGAGCTGTATTTTTGTAATGCAGTTGTACAAATGGATAGCAAATATAAAAAAAAAAACTATGCATTATCACCAGCAATCAGAAAATTGAAGAGAAAAATCATAAGAATATACTACTCATTAATAAGATCACTTTTGGAAAGAATAGTTGGCAAAGATTCAGCATGATCACAGTTAAAATAGAATAAGATTGACTTGGAAAAAATACCCAGAAATATCTTATATTCAAAAAAACAGAAATTGCATGATTTGAAAATTCCAATATTAAATATAAGCACCAATTAAACAAAATGAGTACCTCAAAGAGATCTCACATTCAAAAATCATTATGGAATTATATGTAATAGTCAAGATTTGGATTTAACTTGTGTTCACTAAAAAAAATGCATGATTTTAACAGCTGTCACTCTTTTTCATAATAGAATATTATTTAGCCATAATAATAGGTATGAAAATGGCAATGCCATCATGTACAAATTGATTAATCTGACATGTATTTTGCTACCTGCAACAAAACACAAGAAAACAAATACTGCATTATCTCTCTTGTCTGTTGGTTATGAATGAGTCTGCTACATAGAGTTAGACTGGATAATAATGTCACCAGATGAGATGAGGAAAAAAGGAGAGAATGAATGGGTACAAAATAAAATGTTCCAATCATACATGATGAATTCTGTTATAAAGCAATATTGAGATCAGGAACAAGTGTAGTCCTCTATCGTATCATTGAAGTTTGCTAGAAGAAATTTGGCCTGTATAAAAAAATGAGCTGATGAATGTTAATTAACTTTATCATAACAATAATTTAATAATGTGTTTTAAAGTACAATGTCACATTGTACTATTTCAATGCACACAGTTATTGTCACATAAATCCCAGTAATACTGGAAAGCAAGTAAATACAGAAACAAAGCAAAGGTGGTCACGGGTGCTTAAAAGCAAATATCGAATTTGCTGTGATCAATGAAAAAACACTGTCTGCTTGCATTATTTATTAAAATCATTTTTGATACATGCTGGAATTAAGGCAGTTTAAATGGTATCAAATAAAATGCAAATGTGTGTCTAAAAGTACACTGTATACAACGGTTATAACCTACTCATAAAGGCTCAGATTATGGGACAAGGGAAGAACATTCAATGAGGCAATAGGGTATCTTTCCTTTAATGAATACCAGAAGTGCTGTTCAAGAGTCTTAGAAAAAATGCATTCCTCTAAGCTAAAGTCATATGTATGGGTAATATAAAATGTGGTATGTACATAAACATATATCAACTTTGTCTCACTTAATGTTCTTAATAAAATAGTAATTATTCTAAGGAAAATAGATAATAATAACTTAATATTTAAAAATAATTTGTATTTATTAATTTGTTATATATTTTCAAGCTTTTATTCTTGCTTTATAATAGTGTTTTACTTTTATTATCATAAGACTACAATATGTAATATGTCTAAACACTTTTTGTAAAAAAATTGTAAGTTTGCCTATGCAATGTCACATTGCAACCTTACAACTATAAACTATAGTTATAACCTTAAACTATAAATTGTCATACTTTGTATGATATTGTCAAACTGATATGTCATTACTCTTTGATTTAATTAGTCTCTCTCCCACATTGTCCTTCTCCATCTCCTCAGCCCAAAACTCACTGATTCTCTTTCATCCTTAAATATTTGTTCCTTGTCCTTTTATTTCATGTCATGATTCTTACATTATTCTTATTTTCATATTCCCCAATCTCTTATGTTTGTTTCCTCCTACTTATAGTCATTTTTATACTTTAATAACTTGACAAACACACACACACACACACAAGCACGCCCTTAAAAGTAGATTCAATAATATACAAGAGTAAACATGTCATATCTTGTATTTTTCTATTGTTTATAGGTGAATGAATGGGATTAGAAATAATCATTCTGAGTGAGATAATCCTGGCAAAGAAAAATGTCATGTTTTTCTTGAACATTTGTTGATACTAGCTTTGATTCTTTAGGTATGTATATTGCATTTTAAATACCTACACATACCAGAAATGTATTAAGGGGCCAGGATGAAAGAAGGATTCAAGGGAGAGATAGAACACAGAGGCATAAAATATTAAAGGGGAATAATGGAAGGTGGGAATGGGAGCACAAGTCATAGGATGGAATACAGTTTAAAGGCATCTTGAAGAGTCATGTAAAAAGTCAAACTATCATTATTTGCAGACGACATGATCGTCTACCTAAGTGACCCAAAACACTCCACTAGAGAGCTCCTACAGCTGATAAACAACTTCAGCAAAGTGGCAGGTTATAAAATCAACTCAAGCAAATCAGTGGCCTTCCTATACTCAAAGGATAAGCAGGCTGAGAAAGAAATTAGGGAAATGACCCCCTTCACAATAGCCACAAACAGTATAAAGTATCTTGGGGTGACTCTTACCAAACATGTGAAAGATCTGTATGACAAGAACTTCAAGACTCTGAAGAAGGAAATGGAAGAAGACCTCAAAAAATGGGAAAACCTCCCATGCTCATGGATCGGTAGAATCAATATAGTTAAAATGGCCATTTTGCCTAAAGCACTATACAGATTCAATGCAATACCCATCAAAATCCCAACTCAATTCTTCACAGAGTTAGAAAGAGCAATTATCAAATTCATCTGGAACAACAAAAAACCCAGGATAGCTAAAACTATTCTCAGCAACAAAAGAAAATCTGGAAGAATCAGTATCCCTGACCTCAAGCAATACTACAGAGCAATAGTGTTAAAAAAAACTGCATGGTATTGGTACAGTGACAGGCAGGAGGATCAATGGAACAGGATTGAAGATCCAGAAATGATCCCACACACCTATGGCCACTTGAATCTCGACAAAGAGGCTATTTGTGCTTTTATATACATTTTGTAATTTGTTTGTAATTTGCTTTCTAGATTACTTAAGATTGGAATTGGGATTTGGTATGAATTGTAGTAAATATGAGTATAATTTTTGATAACATGGTCATTTTTATAATATTGGCTCTGCCAGTCTATGACTATGGAAGATTTTTCTTCTAATGTTTTCTTTAACTTATTTATATCTTCACATTATTAAAGTTTTCATTGGATAGATCTCTTACCTACTTAGTTGAGTTAATGCTGGGGAGTCCTGTCTGTTTTGATGTTTTGTTTTGATTTATAGCAGTTGGTAACTAATTATTTTTCAACGTTCTTTCTTGACAAGTTCATTCTCCATGTTAATTTCCAATCCTCCTATTTTTCTGAAAGTACTTAGCAGATCTAAATGATTTCTGACTGACATGTTAACATCTTTCGATGTAGGGTCATGACATTTGAAAATTTTATATTTTAAATATATACACATACAAATATATATACTTTTACTAGTTCCCTGTTCATATCATTATTTTTGTTTTATTTCTTTTGTCTTAGTGAGATACTTAAGAGTTCTAATACTCTAATGTACAAGTTATGAATGTAGACATTATCCTTGGTTCATGCTCAGCTTGAATTTATAAAATTACATTTATTTCTCTCTTTCTCTCTCTCTCTCTCTCTCTCTCTCTCTCTCTCTCTCTCTCTCTGTGTGTGTGTGTGTGTGTGTGTGTGTGTGTGTGTATGTTGAGGGGTTGTGTATGTGCCACAGTGCCAATTTATAGGTCAAAAGACAACTCTCAGAAATTAGGTCTCCTTATACCATGTGGGTTCTCTGGAATTTCATTCACATTGACAGGTTTCAGGGGAAGTATCTTTACCCACTAAGATATCTTACATGGCCTCATTTCTGATTTTAAGGAAACTATTTTCCAATTTGCTTTTTTTTTCTCTTTTGAAGTTCCCTAAGACATTTTAATTTTTTAATTTTTAATTTTAATTTATTTACATTTCAAGTGTTATGCCATTTCTGGGTTTCCCCCCTCTCAGAATACCCCTATTCTGTCACCCATCCCCCTGCTTCTATGACGGTGTTACTCCACCTACTCACCCACTGCCAACTACCTGCCCTCAGTTCTCCTACATTTGGGTATAGATCAAAATTTCACAGGACCAAGGACATCTACTCCCATTGATAACTCACAAGGCCATCCTCAGAACATATGTAGTCAGAGTCATGTGGACTCCTTTGCTGGTTTAGTCCCTGGGAGCTCTGGGGGTGTGGTGGGTTGATATTGCTGTTCTTATGGGATTGAAAACCCATTTAGCTCCTTCAGTTCTTTCTCTAGCTCTTCCATTGGGGACCTGGCACACAGTCCAATGGTTGGCTGTGAGCATCCTACTCTGTATTAGTAAGGCTCTGTCAGGGCCTCTCAGGAGACAGCTATATTTTTTTTAATTTTTTTTATTTTTTATCTTTTTTTATTTGATATATTTTTATTTACATTTCAAATGATTTCCCCTTTTCAGGCCCTCCACTCCCCGAAAGTCACATAAGCCCCCTTCCCTCCCCCTGTTCTCCCATCCACCCCATCCCTCTTTCCTTTTCTGGTTTTGCCCTATACTGCTACACTGAGTCTTTCCAGAACCAGGGGCTGTTCCTCCGTTCTTCTTGTACCTCATTTGATGGGTGGATTATGTTTTGGGTATTCCAATTTTCTAGGCTAATATCCACTTATTAGTGAGTGCATACCATGATTGATCTTTTGAGACTGGGTTACCTTACTTAGTATGATGTCCTCCACCTCCATCCATTTATCTAAGAATTTCATGAATTCATTGTTTCTAATGGGTGAATAGTAAACCATTGTGTATATATACCACATTTTTTGCATCCACTCTTCTGTTGAGGGATACCTGGGTTCTTTCCAGCATCTGGCAATTATAAATAGGGCTGCTATGAACGTAGTGGAGCACATATCCTTATTACATGCTGGGGAATCCTCTGGATATATGTCCAGGTAAAGAAAGCCTATACAATGTTGAAATATGTTCATTCTACTCTTAGTTTCTTTGGGCTTTTATGAGAAAAGATGATGGACTTCATCATTCTTTTTATGTGTTTATTGAGATGATGTCTTTTCTGTATTAACCTCTGTGGTGTGTTGTATTATATTTCCATAATTTTGTATGTTGAATGAAATTTGTAGTACACCCATACATACAATTCACTCAAAAACACAATAAATCAGTAAAATTATATAGGATTTATGCATTTTTCCTTCAATCATGACCAAAAGCACTTACAATTATGGCTTAAGAAGACCACCCTGTGGCCCACATCACCACTCTGGGTTGTACAAATGGTAGTCCTTGAAGACTTAATTTTTTCAGTCTCAAAGATTTCAGAATCTGTAGAAATGTGACTTATATCCATATATTTCCATGGATGCCTCAGAAATTATTTTGCCAAGGCCCGTGTGCAGGGGAAAAGTCATCACAATGATCTCCAATTAACAAATGTTGACCAGAGTTATGGAAGAAGCCTATTTACAATGTTTCAAAGAAATTAACCAGTAATCCAATTCTAGTAATCTTACAGAAGTCCAGCCAATTTACTTCAACCTATCAGAGCTATTTTGTGTTATATTTAGTAAATCCAGTGAGGTGAAGTATCATAGGAGTTCCTGAGAATTCAAGTCTCACCCTAAAGTTTTTGTAGTTAGGACATTGAAGGGGTAGATTATTGTCAAGCTTCCTGGTTTAACATAGTTAACCCCCTTTGGTTGTAGACATACTTGGAACCTCCACCTCTTCCATCCTTGACTCCTAGTTTCATAATCAAGTATCTCTCTTGTGCTTGTCTTTCTCTTTTACTTTTAAAGTATATAATCTGGTTTTACAGGTTCTCCTCTCAATGAAAGGTCATACCTTGAATTTTACCCTTGTCATGTTTAAAGAGGACTGGGCTTCTATTTGAAGGCATATGGTAAGATGAGGTAAGTCTTTTGTAACTTGGGGTGAGAGTGGAATTAATGTATTTTACTGTGAGAGTTAGATTAATATTGTAAGGCCAGTGGTAGATTGCTCTGATTTGACAAAGTACTCTCTAGAATTCAATGATTAAGTACCTTACAAAAGAGGGTTCATGTCATATTTGCCCTCTATATATGGAAACAAAGAGAGTACTCACTACATAAGTTAACCTATTATCATGTTAATATTGGACCTTTCAGTTCCTATACATGTGAGAAAATACTAGTTCTCATCTTCAAAAATTTCCTAGTCTCCACTATTCTACTAGGGAAACAGAAATGGACTGACAAAGATGAATCTGGGCATTTTTCCTCAGTTAAAATTGTGCTTGGTCTTATTTCCAGAAGATAGATCTGCTTTGATCATATTTGATATTTAAATGAAAGTCAAATTTTATATTCAGACATCTAAGCAAGGGCTTTTGAGATATTATTTCTGTATTCATTATGTATTCATTTGATTCATGACCATGACCACTGATGTATTCTCCATTAATACAGGTTTCCTTCCAGAAACACTTGTAAGCTTGACATTTTAACATCTGTGCCTGTTGTTATGACAATTCCAGCAAGACATATTTTACATGCATGGGGAAAAAGAAATTGTCAGTCAAACCACTGAATTTATCTAGTGCGCAATGTACCATAACTTTGAGGAAAATTCATATATTCTTCAATGGTTAATATCCATTGCAAACTTCAGGTTTTATTTATTAAATGAACTCCCCCCACACAAAATTCCTCATTAAAAAAATACAAATATAATCTCCTTTCTTGGGTTCATAAAATATAAATGGTAATGCTTCTTCAAGGATTTGTTTAAAATTCACTCCTTTTTTTCATATGAGTTATAAAGATCCATATTAAGATTTCTGTAATTTTTAAAGATTTATTTATTTATTTTATGTAAGTACACCATCACTGTCTTCAAGCATACCAGAGGAGGATATTAGATTCCCTTCCAGATGGTTCAAGCTACCATATAGTTTCTGGGAATTGAACCCAGGACCTCTGGAAGAGTATCTAGTGCACTTAACCACTGAGCCATCTCTTTAGCCCCTTAATTCACTCTTTACATTCTCATTTACACACATGTGATATTTCAGTGGATTGTGGAAGGAGATAATTCATGTAAGTGACATAGTTTGCAGTGTACTATAAATTCAGAATAAGTATAATCACATAGTTAGATGATCTAAATGAGGACAATGACAACATAGTAATATTGATGATTATTATGACTGTTACAGTTATTATATCATTTTAATCAAAGTCTCAGAGCCTTAAATCCTCATGATATGCTGTTAAGCTAACAACAAAGCAGAGCTCCTGCTGTAGATTCATCTATTTTCCCAGAAACTGATGACATGTATGTTTGTCATCACTCAACATTTCCATTTGGTTCAGATGTTTCTCCTGCTGGCCATATAGCCATCTTATTGCCAATGTTCACTGTCTGTTTTAATTTTCTATTGGTACATTTTATGATTTTGATTTCTGTATGTCTGTTTTTTTTTTTTTCCGGTTTTTTCAAGACAGGGTTTCTCTGTATGGCCCTGGCTGTCCTGGAACTCACTCTGTAGACCAGGCTGGCCTCGAACTCACAAATCGCCTGCCTCTGCCTCCCAAGTGCTGGTATTAAAGGTGTGCACCACCACCACCTGGCTTTCTGTATGCCTGCTATTTCTTATTCAATATTTTGTTTGGGGGGGGGATTGGATTTGGGTTTTTTTCAAAACAGGGTTTCTCTGTATATCCCTGGCTGTCCTGGAACTCACTATGTAGACCAGGCTGGCCTTGAACTCAGTAATCCACCTGCCTCTGCCTCCCAGAGTGCTGGGATTACAGGTGTGCACCACCACCGCCTGGCTCAATATTTTCAATATGTTTTATTTCTCATAAAATAACTCTAAGTAATAGATGGAGAAACCAAGGTACTCCATGAAAAAAAAATTACACAATATCTTTCCACAAATTCAGCCCTTAAATGGATAATGAGTGGAAAATATCAACAAAAGGAGGGAAATCACACACAAGAAAATCATGAAATTAATCTTCTTTTAACAAACCAAAAAGAAGAGAGCCACAAACATAACTCTACCTCTAATAACAAAAATAACATGAAGCAAAATCACTTCTCCTTAATATCTCTTAATATCAGTGAACACAATTCTCCAAGAAAAAGATGTAGACTAACAGACTGTAAAATAAGCAGGACCCAACATTTTGCTGCATACAGGCAACCCACCCCAGGCACAAAGACAGACACTACCTCAGAGTAAACAGCTAGGAAAACAATTTTACAACCAAACAGTCCCAAGAAACAAGCTGGTGTAGCCATCCTAGTACCAAATAAAATCGACTTTCAACTTAAAGTAATCAAAAAAAAAATCTACCAAAATGAAATCTTAATTCTGAACATAAATACTCCAACTACAAGGGCACTCACATTCATAAAAGAAACTTTACTAAAGCTCACAACACACATTGCCTCAAACACAATAATAGTGGGAAACTTCAACAGCCTACTCTCATCGATGGTCAGATCAGGAAAACACAAACTAAACAGTGAAACAGTGAAACTAATAGAAGTTATTAAACAAATGGATTTAACAGATATCTATAGAACATTTTATCCTAAAACAAAAGAACATACCTTCTTCTCAGCACCTCATAGTACCTTCTCCAAAATTGACCACATAGTCACAAAACAGACCTCAGCAGATATAAGATTGAAATAATTCCATATACCCTCTCATATCAACACAGACTAAGGCTTGTCTTCAATAACAACATAAAACAACAGAAAGTCCACATACACATGGAAAGTGAATGATAATCTAGTCAACTGTAACTTCATTATAGTTGTTCTAGGCTCCAGAACAAAAAGAAGCAAATACACTCAAGAGGAGTAGACAGTGGGAACTAATCAAACTCAGGGCTGAAATCAACCAAGTAGAAACAAAAAGAACTTTACAAAGAATCAACCAAACCAGGAACTGGTTATTTGAAAGAAAAAAAAAAAAAAAAAAAAAAAAAAAAGCAACAAGGTAGAGAAACCCTTAGCCAAACTAACCATAGAGCACAAAGACAGTATCCAAATCAGCAAAATGAGAAATGAAAAGGGAGACATAACAACAGATAATGAGGAAATCCAAAAAACATCAAATACTACTACGAAAGCCTATACTCCACAAAAGTGGAAAATATAGATGACATGGACAATTTTCTAGACAGATACCAGGTACCAAAGTTAAATCAGGATCAAATAAATGATCTAAACAAAAGCATAAGCCCTAAAGCAATAGAAGTAGTCATTAATAGTCTCCCAACAAATAAATAAATAAATAAATAAATAAATAAATAAATAAATACCAACCCAGGACCAGAAGAATTCAATAAAGAGTTCTATCAGACCTTCAATGAAGACCTAATACCAATACTCTTCAAAATATTCCACAAAATAGAAACAGAAGGAACACTACCCAACTCATTCTATAAAGCCACAATTATGCTGATATCAAAACCACACAAAGATCCAACAAAGATAGATAACTTCAGACCAGTTTCCCTTATGAATATCGATGCAAAAATACTCAATAAAATTCTTGCCAACAGAATCCCAAAACACATCAAAACGATCATCCACCATAATCAAGTAGACTTCATCCCAGGGATGCAGGTATGGTTCAATATATGGAAATCCATCAATGCAATCCACAATAACAAACTCAAAGAAAAAAAAAAAAGCAATTCATTAGATGCTGAGAAAGCATTTGACAAAATCCAGCATCTCTTCATGATAAAAGTCTTGAAAAGGTCAGGAATTCAATGCCCAAACCTAAACATAGTTAAGGCAATATACAGCAAACCAGTAGCCAACATCAAACTAAATGGAGAGAAACTTGAAGCAATCCCACTGAAATCAGAGACTAGACAAGGCTGTTCACTTTCTCCCTACCTGTTCAATATAGTTCTCAAAGTCCTAGCCAGAGCAATTAGACAACAAAAGATCAATCGAATTCAAATTGGAAAGGAAGAAATCAAAGTATCACTATTTGCAGATGGTATCATAGATTACTTAAGTGACTCTAAAAATTAAACCAGAGAACTCCTAAACCTGATAAACAACTTCAGCAAAGTAGATGGATATAAAATTAACACAAACACATCAGTAGCCTTCCCATATTCAAAGGATACAGAGGATGAGAAAGAAATTAAGGAAATACCCCATTTTTAATAGGGTTATTTGGTTTTCTGGGTTCTAACTTCTTTAGTTCTTTGTATATATTGGATATTAGCCCTCTATCTGATGTAGGGTTGGTGAAGATCTTTTCCCAATTTGTTGGTTGCCATTTTGACTTTTTGATGGTGTCCTTTGCCTTACAGAAACTTTGTAATTTTATGAGGTCCCATTTGTCAGTTCTTTTTTTTTTTTTTTTTTTGATAAAATATAAGATTTATTCAGAAAAACACTCAGATACAATTCAAGGCTTACAATTACATTTAGAATACAATTGAAAAATAAGTATAGATAGTTTTTGAATATACTGAAGATTTTCATCTAACCTGTGTGTGAAAAAATTGAGGATATATAGGATAATTGGTAATATTGAAGATTTTTGGAAAAAAAAACTCAGAGAAAATAATAGGGATATAAATACATTTAGGAGATAATTAAAAATGAAGTGGAAACATTTTCTGAAAAAACTGAAGATTTTCATATAACATGTTTCATAAAATTGATGATTACATAAGATAATAGATAATATAATTTTTTTGGAAGAAAGTCAGATACAGTGATAGGCATACAAAAGCATGTAGAAGATAATTGAAAAAGAAAGTGGCAACATTTTTAGATAATACTGAAGATTTACATCTAACTTGTGTGTGAAAAAATTGTGGATTATATTGGACAGTTCATAATATTGAAGATTTTTTTGGAAAAAATTGAGATAAAATTATAGGCATATAAATAGATTTACACTATAATTTATAAATGAAGTGGAAACATTTTCTGTTAAAACTGAAGATTTTCATATAATTTATGTATCAAAAAATTGAGGATTATGTAGAATTATTGATAATATAAAAATTTTGGAAAAACATTCAGATAAAATGCTAGGAATAAATATTCATTTAGAATATAAATGAAAACAGATGTGGAGATATTTTCTGAAAAAAGCTGAAGATTTTCATGAAACATATGTATGATAAAATTGAGGATTATACAGGATAACTGTTAATATTGAAGATTTTTTGGAAAAAAATCAGAAAATATAATAGACATATAAATACATTTAGGATATAAGTTAAAAATGAAGTGGAACATTTTCTGATAAAACTGAGACTTTTCATATACATATGTATCATAACATTAAGGATTACATAGGATAATTGATAATATTGAATATTTTTAATAAAAAACTCAGATAAAATTATAGGCATACAAATGCATTTAGAATATAGAGGAAAAAGGAAGTGGAGACATTGTCTGATTAAACTGAAGATTTTCATAAAACATATGTATGATGAAATTGAGGATTACATAGTGTTATTGATAAAATAGAGGGTTTATTTATAAAAACACTCAGATATAAAATAGGATAATTTATAATTTATAAAATAATTTATAAATTAATATTTTTGAAAATGCTCTGATACAAATCTAGGCATACAAATGCATTTAGAATATAAATGAAAAATGAAGTGGTGGTATTATCTAGAAAAACAAGATTTTCATTCAACATATGTATGATAAAATTGATGATTACATAGTGTTTTTGATAAAATTGAAAAATTCTGAGCCTGTTCTTTCTTCAACAAATAGTCACTTTCCCAGTGATTTTTTTTTTAAATTATTTTATTGGTTACTTTATTTATTTACATTTTTTTGTCTTTTTTTTTATTTGATATAATTTATTTACATTTCAAATGATTTCCCCTTTTCTAGCCCCCCCCCCACTCCCCGAAAGTCCCGTAAGCCCCCTTCTCTTCCCCTGTCCTCCCTCCCACCCCTTCCCAGTTCCCCGTTCTGGTTTTGCCAAATACTGTTTCACTGAGTCTTTCCAGAACCAGGGACCACTCCTGCTTTCTTCTTGTATCTCATTTGATGTGTGGATTATGTTTTGGGTATTCCAGTTTTCTAGGTTAATAACCACTTATTAGTGAGTGCATACCATGATTCACCTTTTGAGTCTGGGTTACCTCACTTAGTATGATGTTCTCTAGCTCCATCCATTTGCCTAAGAATTTCATGAATTCATTGTTTCTAATGGCTGAATAGTACTCCATTGTGTAGATATACCACATTTTTTGTATCCACTCTTCTGTTGAGGGATACCTGGGTTCTTTCCAGCATCTGGCAATTATAAATAGGGCTGCTATGAACATAGTAGAGCATGTATCCTTATTACATGGTGGGGAATCCTCTGGGTATATGCCCAGGAGTGGTATAGCAGGATCTTCTGGAAGTGAGGTGCCCAGTTTTCGGAGGAACCGCCAGACTGTTTCCCAGAGTGGTTGTACCAATTTGCAACCCCACCAGCAGTGGAGGAGTGTTCCTCTTTCTCCGCACCCTCTCCAACACCTGCTGTCTCCTGAATTTTTAATCTTAGCCATTCTGACTGGTGTAAGATGAAATCTTAGGGTTGTTTTGATTTGCATTTCCCTAATGACTAATGAAGTGGAGCATTTTTTAAGATGCTTCTCCGCCATCCGAAGTTCTTCAGGTGAGAATTCTTTGTTTAACTCTGTACCCCATTTTTTAATAGGGTTGTTCGGTTTTCTGGAGTCTAACTTCTTGAGTTCTTTATATATATTGGATATTAGCCCTCTATCTGATGTAGGATTGGTGAAGATCTTTTCCCAATTTGTTGGTTGCCGATCTGTCCTCTTGATGGTGTCCTTTGCCTTACAGAAACTCTGTAACCTTATGAGGTCCCATTTGTCAATTCTTGCTCTTAGAGCATACGCTATTGGTGTTCTGTTCAGAAACTTTCTCCCTGTACCGATGTCCTCAAGGGTCTTCCCCAGTTTCTTTTCTATTAGCTTCAGAGTGTCTGGCTTTATGTGGAGGTCCTTGATCCATTTGGATTTGAGCTTAGTACAAGGAGACAAGGATGGATCAATTCGCATTCTTCTGCATGCTGACCTCCAGTTGAACCAGCACCATTTGTTGAAAAGGCTATCTTTTTTCCATTGGATGTTTTCAGCCTCTTTGTCGAGGATCAAGTGGCCATAGGTGTGTGGGTTCATTTCTGGATCCTCAATCCTGTTCCATTGATCCTCCTGCCTGTCACTGTACCAATACCATGCAGTTTTTAACACTATTGCTCTGTAGTATTGCTTGAGGTCAGGGATACTGATTCCCCCAGATTTTCTTTTGTTGCTGAGAATAGTTTTAGCTATCCTGGGTTTTTTGTTGTTCCAGATGAATTTGATAATTGCTCTTTCTAACTCTGTGAAGAATTGAGTTGGGATTTTGATGGGTATTGCATTGAATCTGTATAGTGCTTTAGGCAAAATGGCCATTTTAACTATATTGATTCTACCGATCCATGAGCATGGGAGGTTTTCCCATTTTTTGAGGTCTTCTTCCATTTCCTTCTTCAGAGTCTTGAAGTTCTTGCCATACAGATCTTTCGCATGTTTGGTAAGAGTCACCCCAAGATACTTTATACTGTTTGTGGCTATTGTGAAGGGGGTCATTTCCCTAATTTCTTTCTCAGCCTGCTTATCCTTTGAGTATAGGAAGGCCACTGATTTGCTTGAGTTGATTTTGTAACCTGCCACTTTGCTGAAGTTGTTTATCAGCTGTAGGAGCTCTCTAGTGGAGTTCTTTGGGTCACTTAGGTAGACGATCATGTCGTCTGCAAATAATGATAGTTTGACTTCCTCCTTTCCAATTTGTATCCCTTTGACCTCCTTATGTTGTCGAATTGCCCGAGCTAGTACCTCAAGTACAATATTGAAAAGATAAGGAGAAAGGGGGCAGCCTTGTCTGGTCCCTGATTTCAGTGGGATTGCTTCAAGTTTCTCTCCGTTTAGTTTGATGCTGGCTACCGGTTTGCTGTATATTGCTTTTACTATGTTTAGGTATGGGCCTTGAATTCCTGTTCTCTCCAAGACTTTAAGCATGAAAGGATGCTGAATTTTGTCAAATGCTTTTTCAGCATCCAATGAAATGACCATGTGGTTTTGTTCTTTGAGTTTGTTTATGTAGTGGATTGTATTGATGGATTTCCGTATATTGAACCAACCCTGCATTCCCGGGATAAAGCCTACTTGATCATGGTGGATGATCGTTTTGATGTGTTCTTGGATTCGGTTGGCAAGAATTTTGTTGAGTATTTTTGCATCGATGTTCATAAGGGAAATTGGTCTGAAGTTCTCTTTCTTTGTTGGATCTTTGTGTGGCTTTGGTATCAGCGTAATTGTGGCTTCGTAGAAGGAATTGGGTAGTGTTCCTTCTGTTTCTATTTTGTGGAATAGTTTGAAGAGTATTGGTGTTAACTCTTCTTTGAAGGTCTGGTAGAATTCTGCACTGAAACCATCTGGTCCTGTGCTTTTTTTGGTTGGAAGACTTTCTATGACTCCTTCTATTTCTTTAGGCTTTATGGGACTGTTTAGATGGTCTAGTTGGTCCTGATTTAATTTTGGTATTTGGTATCTGTCAAGGAAATTGTCCATTTCCTCCAGATTCTCCAGTTGTGTTGAGTACAGGCTCTTGTAGTAGGATCTGATGATTTTTTGGATTTCCTCAGTTTCCGTTGTTATGTCTCCCTTTTCATTTCTAAGTTTGTTAATTTGGATACTTTCTCTGTGCCCTTTGGTCAGTCTGGCTAAGGGTTTATCTATCTTGTTGATTTTCTCAAAGAACCAGCTCCTAGTTTTGTTGATTTTTTGTATGGTTCTCTTTGTTTCTACTTGATTGATTTCGGCCCTGAGTTTGATGATTTCCTGCCTTCTACTCCTCCTGGGTGAAATAGCTTCTTTTTGTTCTAGGGCTTTCAGGTGTGTCATTAAGTTGGTAATGTATGCTCTCTCCATTTTCTTTTTGGAGGCACTCAGGGCTATGAGTTTTCCTCTTAGCACTGCTTTCATTGTGTCCCATAGATTTGGGTATGTTGTGTTTTCATTTTCATTGTGTTCTAAAAAGTCTTTAATTTCTTTCTTTATTTCTTCCTTGACCAAGGTGTCATTGAGTAGAGTATTGTTCAATCTCCACGTGTTTGTGGGTTTTCTGTTGTTTCTGTTGCTATTGAAGACCACTTTTATTCCATAGTGATCAGATAGGAGGCATGGGATTAGTTCTATCTTTTTATATTTGTTGAGGTCTGTCTTGTGACCAATTATATGGTCGATTTTGGAGAAGGTACCATGAGGTGCTGAAAAAAAGGTATATTCTTTTGTTTTAGGATAGAATGTTCTATATATATCAGTTAAATCTAATTGGTCCAAAGCTTCAATTAGTTCCATTGTGTCCTTGTTTAGTTTCTGTTTTCCTGATCGGTCCATTGAGGAAAGTGCAGTGTTGAAGTCACCCACAATTATTGTGTTAGGTGCAATGTGTGCTTTGAGTTTTAATAAAGTTTCTTTTATGAAAGAGGGTGCCCTTGCATTTGGGGCATAGATGTTCAGGATTGAGAGTTCTTCTTGTTGTATTTTTCCTTTGACCAGCAAGAAGTGTCCCTCAGAGTCTCTTTTGATGACTTTGGGTTGAAAGTCAATTTTATCTGATATTAAAATGGCTACTCCAGCTTGTTTCCTGAGACCATTTGCTTGTAAAATTGTCTTCCAGCCTTTTACTCTAAGGTAGTGTTTGTCTTTGACCCTGAGGTGTGTTTCCTGTAAGCAGCAAAATGTAGGGTCCTGTTTACGTATCCAGTCAGTTAGTCTGTGTCTTTTTATTGGGGCATTGAGTCCATTGATGTTAAGAGATATTAAGGAATAGTGATTGTTACTTCCTATCATTTTTGACGTTATTTTTTAAATTTGATTGCTTAACTTATTTGGGTTTGATGAAAGGTTACTATCTTGCTTTTTTCAGGGTGGAGTTTCCCTCCTTGTATTGGTGTTGTCCTCCTATTATCCTTTTTAGGGCTGGGTTTGTGGATAGATATTGGGTGAACTTGGTTTTGTCGTGAAATATCTTAGTTTCTCCATCTATGGTGATTGAGAGTTTTGCTGGATATAGTAGTTTTGGTTGGCATTTGTGTTCTCTTAGAGTCTGCATGAGATCTGCCCAGGACCTTCTAGCCTTCATAGTCTCAGGTGAAAAGTCTGCTGTGATTCTGATAGGTCTTCCTTTATATGTTACTTGGCCTTTTTCTCTTACTGCCTTTAGTATTCTTTCTTTGTTTAGAACATTTGGTGTTTTGATTATTATGTGACGGGAAGTATTTCTGTTCTGGTCCAGTCTGTTTGGAGTTCTGTAGGCTTCTTGTATATTCATGGGCATCTCTCTCTTTAGGTTAGGGAAGTTTTCTTCCATAATTTTATTGAAGATATTTGCTGGCCCTTTAAGTTGTAAATCTTCACTCTCATCTATGCCTATAATCCTTAGGTTTGGTCTTCTCATTGTGTCCTGGATTTCCTGGATATTTTGGGTTACAAGCTTTTTGCACTTTGCATTTTCTTTAACTGTTGAGTCCATGGTTTCTATGGAATCTTCAGCATCTGAGATTCTTTCTTCTATCTCTTGTATTCTGTTGTTGATATTTGCATCTCTGTCCCCTGATTTCTTCCCAAGGCTTTCTATCTCCAAAGTTGTCTCCCTTTGAGTTTTCTTAGTTGTTTCTACTTCTGATTTTAGATCCTGGATGGTTTTGCTTAGCTCCTTCCTTTGCATGGTTGTGTTTTCCTGTAATTCTTTAAGAGATTTTTGTGTTTCCTCTTTCATGAGCTCAGCCTGTTGATCAAAGTTCTCCTGTATTTCTTTAAGAGATTTTTGTGTTTCATCTTTCATGACCTCAGCCTGTTGAGCAAAGTTCTCCTGTATTTCTTTAAGTGTTTTTTGCATTTCCTCCTTGTTGGCTTTTGTATTCTCCTGGATTTCTTTCAATGATTTTTGTGTTTCCCTTGCAAGGGCTTCTAACTTTTGATCCATTTTCTCATCAATGTCCTTCATGTGTTCCTGTACCAGCATCATGACCAGTGATTTTAAATCCAAATCTTGTTTTACTGGTGTGATGGGGTATCCAGGACTTGCTGGTAGAGGAGAATTTGGTTCAGATGATGCCATATTGCCTTGATTTCTGTTAGTGACGTTTCTGCGTTTGCCTTTTGCCATCTGGCTCTCACTGGTGTTACTTGGTCTTGTCAGTGCTGGACTCACCAGTGCAAGCTGCCCCTTCCCCGTTGGCCTCTGGTGCACAGCTTACACTCTGCACTGCCTATAGACAGGGTGCTGTTGTCCAGGCTGTTCAGATCCCGAAGCAGGCACCTGAAGGCTCCTGCTGGGGCCCGCAGGATTTATTGGAGCACACCGACTTCTCCCAGCTGGCCGCCCGGAAGCCCCCACTAGCCTCTTGAGGGACCTGGAGATGTGGCGGCCACCCAGGCTGATCTGAAGCGGAGAGAGTTGAGCTGGGGGCTTCTGCCTGAGGCCTTGCCCCAGATTGTGTCTGTGGACCAGGTGGAACCCGTGTGCACCCCCAGGGAGCTCCGAAGGTGAATGTTGCTGTGACCTCCCCTGTGCTCCGCTCACTCCGCTGGGCAGCCGATTTCCCCAACCGGGCTGGCGCACACTAGGTTAGCCTTGTCGCCTGGGCCCTGAGTCCAGGCAAACGCCTGGGAGGCCAAGGTCCGAGCAAAGTTCCCCTAGGGCTATGTCTGTTATTTGGGTCCGCCAGGTGACCCGGATGGCGGGCGTGCGCGTCCGCGCTCTGCGAAAGCACCGGGAGAGTCTGTTGTGCTAATAACCTCCTGGGCTGGTTGACACACAGATGGCCCACCAAGCCGCCCAGTTCTTGGGGTCAGTCCTGTGCCTTTTGGGGCCTAGACCCCCGTTTTGTTAGCCTCAGGCTACGCTTGTTAGCAGTCTCTGCCCTCCCGAGCACTCTGGCTCCTGTAGGCAAAATGGCGGCGCGTGCACCGGCCGGGGCAAAAAAAAAAACTCCTGGCTGGGTTGGCGCCCCGATGGCCACTCGAACAGCCCAGGGCCTGGGTGCAGGCCAATGCCCGTCTGGCTCAGACCCCTGCGGTGTTGGGCCTAGGATTATGTTTGTGTACCTCAGTCTGACCGATCTCTGGAGCCCGGGATCAAGATGGCGGTGAGTCTCTCCTGACTGGCGGGCAGCCGAGTTCTGAAGTGGCTTCCGTGCAGCGAAAGGCTCCGCAGAACCGCAGTTGCTTGCCGCCCGGCTGGTCAGCGAAGGTCAGTGGTCGTGGGCGCAGGGCCTAACTGGACCCTGTGTCGCCTTGGTTCCACTGCTGATGGCCCTTCAGCTGGAGCAGCCACTGCTACCGCCGCCGCCGCCCCATTTGTCAGTTCTTGATCATAGAGCATATGTTATTGGTGTTCTGTTCAGGAAATTTCCCCCTGTACCGATGTCCTCAAGGGTACAGAACTAAACAAAGAATTTTCACCTGAAGAACTTTGGATGGCTGAAAAGCATCTTAAAAATGCTCAACTTCATTAGTCATTAGGGAAATGCAAATCAAAACAACCCTGAGACCAGGGATTAGTCATTAGGGAAATACAAATCAAAACAACCTTACACCAGTCAGAATGGCTAAGATTAAAAATTCAGGAGACAGCAGGTGTTGGAGAGGGTGTGGAGAAAGAGGAACACTCCTCCACTGCTGGTGGGGTTGCAAATTGGTACAATCACTCTGGAAACAGTCTGGCAGTTCCTCAGAAAACTGGGCACATCACTTCAGGAGAATCCTGCTATACACTCCTTGGCATATACCCAGAGGATTCCCCAGCATGTAATAAGGATATGTTCATAGCAGTCCTATTTATAATAGCCAGAAGCTGGAAAGAACCCAGGTATCCCTCAGCGAAAGAATGGATGCAAAAATGTGGTATATATATATATATATATATATATATATATATATATATATAATGGAGTACTATTCAGCCATTAGAAACAATGAATTCATGAAATTCTTAGATAAACGGATGGAGGTGGAGAAGATCATACTAAGTCATGTAACCCAGTCTCAAAAGATAAATCATGGTATGCACTCACTAATAATTGGATATTAACCTAGAACCTTGGAATACCCAAAACATAATCCACACATCAAATGCTGTCCAAGAAGAACCGAGGAGTGGCCCCTGGTTCTGGAAAGACACAGTGTAGCAGTATAGGGCAAAACCAGAACTGGAAAGTAGGAAGGGGTGGATGGGAGAGCAGGGGGAGGGAAGGGGGCTTATGTGACTTTCGGGGAGTGGGGGGCCTGAAAAGGGGAAATCATTTGAAATATAAATAAAAATAAATCGAATTTAAAAAAAGTCCAAATGGATCAAGGACCTCCACATAAAGCCAGACACTCTGAAGCTAATAGAAAAGAAACTGGGGAAGACCCTTGAGGACATTGGTACAGGGGGAAAGTTCCTCAACAGAACACCAATAGCGTATGCTCTAAGATCAAGAATTGACAAATGACCTCATAAAATTACAAAGTTTCTGTAAAGCAAAGGACACCATCAAAAGGACAAATCGGCAACCAACAAATTGGGAAAAGATCTTCCTTACATCAGATAGAGGGCTAATATCCAATATGTACAAAGAACTCAAGAAGTTAGACCCCAGAAAACCAAATAACCCTATTAAAAAAAGGGGGTACAAAGTTAAACAAAGAATTCTCACCTGAAGAACTTCGGATGGCGGAGAAACATCTTAAAAAATGCTCAACTTCATTAGTCATCAGGGAATTGCAAATCAAAACAACCCTGAGATTTCACCTTACACCAGTCAGAATGGCTAAGATTGAAAACTCAGGAGACAGCAGGTGTTGGCAAGGATGTGGAGAAAGAGGAACACTCCTCCACTGCAGGTGGGGTTGCAAATTGGTACAACCACTCTGGAAATCAGTCTGGCAGTTCCTCAGAAAACTGGACACAGCACGTCACTTCCGAAAGATCCTGCTATACCACTCCTGGGCATATACCCAGAGGATTCCCCACCATGTAATAAGGATACATGTTGCAATATGTTCATAGCAGCCCTATTTATAATAGCCAGAAGCTGGAAAGAACCCAGGTATCCCTCAACAGAAGAGTGGATGCAAAAAAATATGGTATATTTACACAATGGAGTACTATTCAGCCATTAGAAACAATGAATTCATGAAATTCTTAGGCAAATGGATGGAGCTAGAGAACATCACACTAAGTGAGGTAACCCAGTCTCAAAAGATCAATCATGGTATGCACTCACTAATAAGTGGATATTAGCCTGGAAAACTGGAATACCCAAAACATAATCCACACATCAAATGAGGTACAAGAAGAATGGAGGAGTGGCCCCTTGTTCTGGAAAGACTCAGTGTAGCAGTATAAGGCAAAGCCAGAACAGGGAAGTGGGAAGGGGTGGGTGGGAGAATAGGGGGAGGGAAGGGGGCTTATGTGACTTTCAGAGAGTGGGGGACCAGAAAAGGGGAAATCATTTGAAATGTAAATAAAAAATATATCGAATGAAATAAAAAAAAAAGAAGTGGGAGGGGGTTGATTGGGGAATGGACGGAGGGAAGAGGGCTTATGGGACTTATTGGGAGGGGGGAAACTCGGAAAGGGAAAATCATTTGGAATGTAAACAAGAATATAGAAAATAAAATTAAAAAATTAAAAAAAAGTCAAAATAAAACAAAATGAGCAAAAAAAAAAAAAAAAAAAAAAGAAGTTAAGGAAATGAAACCCTTCACAATAGTCAAAAATAATATAAAATATATTAGTGTGACTCTAACCAAAGATCTGTATGACAAGAACTTCAAGTCTCTGAAGAAAGAAACTAAAGATCTCAGAAGATGGAGAGATTTCCCATGCTCATGGATTGGCAGGGTTATTATAGTAAAAATGGCCAACTTGCCTAAAGCATTCTACAGATTCAATCCCCATCAAAATTCCAACTCAATTCTTCATAGAGTTAGAAAGAGCAATTTCCAAATTTATCTGGAATAACAAAAAACCTAGGATAGCTAAAACTTTTCTCAACAATAAAAGAACTTTTGATGGAATCACCATCCCTGACCTCAAGCAGTACTACAGAGCAATAGTGATAAAAAAAATAAGTGTATAATATTGAAAAAGAGACAGGCAGGAAGATCAATAGAATAGAACTGAAGACCCAGAAATGAACCATCACACTTATGGTCCCTTGATCTTTGACAAATGAGGTAAAACCATCCAGTGGAAAAAAGACAGCATTTTCAACAAACTGTGCTGTGTCAACAGGCAGTCAACATGTAGAAGGATGCAAATCAATTGATTTTTATCTCCTTGTGCAAAGCTCAAGTCCAAGTGTATCATGAGCCCCCAGATAAAATCAGACACACTGAATCTAATAGAAGAGAAGGGGGAGAAGAACCTGGAGCACATGGGCACGGGGGAAATTTTCCTGAACAGAAAACACTAATAGCTTATGCTCTAAGATCAAACATTGACAAATGGGGCCTCATCAATTGCACAGCTTTTGTAAGGCAAAGGACACTGTCAATAGGGCAAAACAGCAACCAACAGATTGGGAGAAGATCTTTACCAATCCTCCATCTGATAGAGGGTTAATATCCAATATATACAAAGAACTCAGTAAGTTAGACTCCAGAAAACCATATAACCCTATTAAAAATGGGATAAAGAGCTAACCAAAGAATTCTCAACTGAGGAGTAGCAGATGCCTGAGACACACTTAAAGGAAGGTTCAGCTTCCTTAATCATCAGGGAAATGCAAATCAAAACAACCCAGAGATTCCACCTCACAGCAGTCAGAATGGCAAGGATCAAAAACTCAGGGGACAGCAAATGCTGGGGAAGATGTGGAGAAAGAGGAAAACTCCTGCATTGCTGGTGGGATTGCAAGCTGGTAAAACCATTCTGGAAATCAGTTTGTTGATTCCTCAGAAAATTAGACATAGCACTACCTGAAAACCCAGCTATACCACCCCTTTGCATATACCCAGAAGATGCTCCAACATGTAATAAGGATATATGGTCTACTATGTTCTTAGCAGCCTTATATATAATAGCCAGAAGTTGGAAAGAAGCCAGTTGTCCCTCAACAGAGGAATGGATACAGAAAATGTGGTACATTTACACAATGAAGTACTACTCAGGGATTAAAAACAATGAATTCATGAAATTCTTTGGCAAGTGGATAGAGCCAGAGAATATCATCTTGAGTGAGATAACCTAATCACAAAAGAACACACATGGTATGCACTCACTGATAAGTGGATATTAGCCCAAAAGCTTGGAATACCCAAGATACAACTCACAGACCACATGAAGCTCAAGAAGATGGAAGACCAAAGTGTGGATAATTTGATCCTTACTCGAAAGTGTATTAAAACACCCATGGCTCACAGCCAACCAATAGAATGGTCATCAGGCTCCAATGGAGCAGATAGGGCCAGGATCCAAGGAGCTGAAGAGCCCTGCAACAGTAACAATAAGATGAACCAACCAGCACCCCCAGAGCTCCCAGGGACTAAGCCACCAACCAAAGAATACACATGGAGGGACACAAAGCTCCAGCTACATATGTAGCAGAAGATGACCATTTCAGACATCAGTGAGAGGAGAGGATATTGGATCTGTGAAAGCTCTATTCCCCAGAACAGGGGAATTTAAGTCAGTAAATTAGGGGTGGTGTGAGCAGGGGTTGGGGTGTGGAATAGGTGGTTTTTGGAGGGGTATCTCAGAAAGGGGATAACATTTGAAATAAATAACATTTAAATAAAACACATATCTAATAAAAATAACTAAGTATCAGATGCTTTTAAGAATAGAAATATAAACTGGTAATGACAAAGGAATGCTACAAGATAAAAATAAATATCAGATAATTAATTTTGTGCTTGTGTTTTTTATAATATAACAATGGAGAACAAATATAAGGAATGTACACTGTCAGAGAGCAATAAAAGTATGGCTTTTGTAGTTCTTGGCCAATTCATTCTTCAGATCATTCTTTGTCTATGAGATTTATTATTAGACCCTCTCTCAAGAGGTTATGTGAAAAGATGAGAATATAAACTTCTAGTTTGAATTATAACTGCACATCATTATATCATTATATCCAATGTACTCTAAATGTAACTGTAGAACATTCTGGAATTTATATTTACTTATATAGCTAATATATCTTCCAACTTTCTTGCCTATCATTTTTAGTATTATATTACTTTGCGTATTTAGTAGTAAAAAGCAGGTTTACCTTGGATTGGTCGGTTTTTCTTTGTTTGTTTTGTCCTTTTTCTTTCTTTTGCACTCTCTGATTTAGAACATTTACTCCATCATTAATTTTTCTTCAGAGATGTGAGGTGGAAACCATTTAGAATCAATTATAACAATGGAAACCTGAGGACCACATAGGTCAGTCCCATTTTTTAGTTTGGCTGATTGTTTGTTTGTTTATCTTTTAGAGATGCCTACAAGTCCATTTAACTCAGTTCATTCTTCAATTAAGTCAGCATATTCCTGTGTTCAGTCCTATCCCTGATTACATAAAAAGCATGACTTGATGCCTGGCTAGGAATTGTCTCTGGGGCACAGTAGGATTTCTGCTTCTTAGTCAAATCCAGGGCCCTTGCAGGTGCTCTTGTAGAGAGAATTCTCCAAGTGAAGGTTTCAAATAATGATCTCCAAGGCTACTTCCTGCTCAGAGTATATAGTCTTAGTTCAAAAATAATAAAAACAAGTCTCTTGTGAAAGCTATGATTCCAAGGGGATAAAAATATCTGCTTTCAATTTGTAGAGTTCAAGAGCCTGTGCACCAACTTGCACAACTTCTGCATGTTAGCAGAAAACTCAGGGTCTCCAGGTTCAAGACTGTCTTTACTAATACAGAATCCTGTCTTATCCAGGAGGTGGTAAGTCTCATTCTTAATTGTTTATTTGTTTTAGGAACAGATTCTTTCTTCATAGATTCAGGTTGCCTGTAGCTCACAGATATCTGCCTTCTCTTGCCTCTAGAATTCTGTGACTAAAGTACTACCACTAACAGCAACATTGACATATTGAGCGGGTTTTTTTGTTTGTTTGTTTGTTTGTTTGTTTGTTTGTTTTTTTAAGGTTGCTGAGCAATAAAATGATCTGATTTAATATTGGTAATCATGACATATCTTTTTGCCTCATAGGCACCTAGATTCATGTAAATCATAATCACAATAAATTATTAACAGCTTTTTTCTTTCAAAAATTATTAGTAGATTGAGGAGGTCCAATCAGACGTAAGTTTTAAGCACTGAATTATAATATAGTTATACGTTTGCTGTTGAAAATTGTCAGTTCTCAATATCCTACCCCTAAAAATATTTTTACCAGTTTTCTTTCATGTCCTTATATCAAATTGTAGCAGAGTGGTTACTGTATATTTTATATTTTCATTAAGAATATAATTCAATGAAGAATTTAAATAGTATATAAATGTTGCTAGATCTTTAAATTTATCCCTATTAAGAAATTATCTACATATAATCTATTTTTGGAGCTAATTGGTGCTTTGAGTAACCTCTAAGACATTTTATCTTGATATTCTATTATTCTTTCATTTTAGTCATCTACATAATATGTGTGGGTAGGCTATCAATTTAAAGAAATATTTCTTTGTTCTCGGTGTCTAATCTAAGTACTACTTAAGTCATCAACTTTAAGACTATAATTTCAATTTTCTTCAGAAACTTGAAGTTCAGATTATTTCATTTGTATGTTGCCCTTCTTTGTAATCCTTATTGTTGAAGCTTTAATTTACTGTTTTAGTGATGAGTCCCATAGGCTATTGCTTCTTATCAATTTTTGAGGATATCAGAAACATTATAAGTGTAGATAACAGTTTGTCATATGAACTCCTCCTTATGTGGTAGTTAACATGATTTCTAGCAGATAAGAATGGACTTAGTGAACATTATTAGTAGATTAACTGCTGTCATTCTTAGTATGTGCTTTCTTTACAAATTCGTTGGTAGACCTCATTTGGCTCTCTTTTAATAGATCCTGAGATCTTGTATCTTAGTTGGGTTTTATATTACTGTGAAGAAATACCATGACCAAGGTAAAAGGTAAATTTTAATTGGGGCTGGATTATGAACTGTGATTTTCAGGCCCTTATCATCACATTTTTTTCTTCTATTGTTATTCCTAGATCATCCCATACCAACACAAATTTATACATAGTTTCTCTTCAAACAAAGAACCAAGCAGGAAGCTCACACAAAGCTGTAAAAATTGTAAAACTCAAAAAATTATAAAAACAAAACAAATAATTAAAGGATTAGTAATACCAAAAGAGCCAGAAAACACTCTGCATAAATATCTTTGAATTTGTTTTGTTTTAGCCTTAAAGGTCCTTCCATGAAGTATAGCTAATATACCCAGTGTGAAATCTATCATAGAAAACATTTACTTTTTCCAGTCAATATCAGTTTCATGGATTCTTTGCATCTGATAGATTATTGTAGTGTAAAAACTTTCAATATTTTTCCTTTTCTGTGGAAGTGAATAAAGATTAATTTGATAGTGAAAATGTGAAACCCTGGGCAGAGCTCCATTACTTCTGAATGGCAATTTTAAAAGTTAATTATAGCTCTCCGCTTCCGGATCCAGATCAGCCTGGGCGGCAACACCACATCTCCAGGTCCTGCAAGAGGCAAGAGGGGCTTCCAGGCGGCCAGCGGGGAGAAGTCCGTGTGCTCTGGTGAATCCAGTGGGCCCCAGCAGGAGCCTTCAGGTGTCTGCTTCAGGATCTGAACAGCCTGGGCAATAGCACCCTGTCTACGGGCAGTGCAGGAGGTAAGCTGTGCACCAGAGGCCACCTGGGAAGGGGCAGCTTGCACTGGTGAGTCCAGCATTGACAAGACCAACTAACACCAGTGAGAACTAGATGGCAAAAGGCAAATGCAGGAACTTCACTAACAGAAATCAAGGCAATATGGCAACATCTGAACCCAATTCTCCTTTACCAGCATGTCCTGGATACCCCATCACACCAGTAAAAGAAGATTTGGATTTAAAATCACTGGTCATGATGCTGGTACAGGAACACATGAAGGACATACTTAAAGAAATTCAGGAGAAAATGGATCAAAAGTTAGAAGCCCTTGCAAGGGAAACACAAAAATCATTGAAAGAAATCCAGGAGAATACAAAAGCCAATAATGAGGAAACACAAAAAACACTTAAAGAAATACAAGAGAACTTTGGTCAACAGGCTGAGGTCATGAAAGAGGAAACACAAAAATCTCTTAAAGAATTACAGGAAAGCACAAATAATCAAGTGAAGGAGCTAAGCAAAACCATCCAGGACCTATAAAATCAGGAGTAGAAACAACTAAGAAAACTCAATGGGAGACAACTTTGGAGATAGAAAGCCTTGGGAAGAAATCGGGGGACATAGATGCAAATATCAACAACAGAATACAAGAGATAGAAGAAAGAATCTCAGATGCTGAAGATACCATAGAAACCATGGACTCAACAGTTAAAGAAAATGCAAAATGCAAAAAGCTTGTAAACCAAAATATCCAGGAAATCCAGGACACAATGAGAAGACCAAACCTAAGGATTATATACCGAGATGAGAGTGAAGATTTACAACCTGAAGGGCCAGCAAATATCTTCAATAAAATTATGGAAGAAAACTTCCCTAACCTAAAGAGAGAGATGCCCATGAATATACAAGAAGCCTACAGAACTCCAAACAGACTGGACCAGAACAGAAATACTTCCCGTCACATAATAATCAAAAAAAAAAAAAAAAAAAAAAAAAAAAAAAAAAAAAAAAAAAACAAATGTACTAAACAAAGAAAGAATATTAAAGGCAGTAAGAGAGAAAGGCCAAGTAACATATAAGGGAAGACCTATCAGAATCACAGCAGACTTTTCACCTGAGACTATGAAGGCTAGAAGATCCTGGGCAGATCTCATGCAGACTCTAAGAGAACACAAATGCCAGACAAATCTACTATATCCAGCAGAACTTTCAATCACTGTAGATGGAGAAACTAAGATATTTCATGTCAAAACCAAGTATACCCAATATCTATCCACAAACCCAGCCCTACAAAGGATAATGGGAGGAAAACACCAATACAAGGAGGGAAACTTCACCCTGGAAAAAGCAAGATAGTAACCTTTCATCAAACCCAAAAGAAGTTAACCAATCAAATATAAAAAATAACGTCAAAAATGACAGGAAGTAACAATCACTATTCCTTAATATCTCTTAACATCAATGGACTCAATACCCCCATAAAAAGACATAGACTAAATGACTGGATACGTAAACAGGACCGTACATTTGGCTGCTTACAGGAAAAACACCTAAGGGTCAAAGACAAACACTACCTTAGAGTAAAAGGCTGGAAGACAATTTTACAAGCAAATGGTCTCAGGAAAAAAGCTGCAGTAGCCATTTTAATATCAGATAAAATTGACTTTCAACCCAAAGTCATCAAAAGAGACTCTGAGGGACACTTCTTGCTGGTCAAAGGAAAAATACAACAAGAAGAACTCTCAATCCTGAACATCTATGCTCCAAATGCAAGGGCACCCTCTTTCATAAAAGAAACTTTATTAAAGCTCAAAGCACACATTGCACCTAACACAATAATTGTGGGTGACTTCAACACTGCACTTTCCTCAATGGACCGATCAGGAAAACAGAAAGTAAACAGGGAAACAATGAAACTAATTGAAGCTTTGGACCAATTAGATTTAACAGATATATATATATATAGAACATTCTATCCTAAAGCAAAAGAATGTACCTTTTTCTCATCACCTCATGGTACCTTCTCCAAAATTGACCATATAATTGGTCACAAGACAGACCTCAACAAATATAAGAAGATCGAACTAAACCCATGCCTCCTATCAGATCACTATGGAGTAAAAGTGGTCTTCATTAGCAACAAAAACAACAGAAAACCCACATACACGTGGAAACTGAACAATATTCTACTTAACGATACCTTGGTCAAGGAAGAAATAAAGAAAGAAATTAAAGACTTTTTAGAACACAATGAAAATGAAGACACAACATACCCAAAACTATGGGACACAATGAAAGCAGTGCTAAGAGGACAACTCATAGCCCTGAGTGCCTCCAAAAAGAAAATGGAGAGATCATACACTAACAGCTTAATGACACACCTGAAAACCCTGGAACAAAAAGAAGCTATTTCCCCCAGGAGGAGTAGAAGGCAGGAAATCATCAAACGCAGGGTCAAAATCAATCAAGTAGAAACAAAGAGAACCATACAAAGAATCAACAAAACCAGGAGCTGGTTCTTTGAAAAAATCAACAAGATAGATAAACCCTTAGCCAGACTGCCCAAAGGGCACAGAGAAAGTATCCAAATTAACAAACTTAGAAATGAAAAGGAAGATATAACAACGGAAACTGAGGAAATCCAAAAAATCATCAGATCCTACTACAAGAGCCTATACTCAACACAACTGGAGAATCTGGAGGAAATGGACAATTTCCTTGACAGATACCAAATACCAAAATTAAATCAGGACCAAATATATCATCTAAACAGTCCCATAATGCCTAAAGAAATAGAAGGAGTCATAGAAAGTCTTCCAACCAAAAAAAGCACAGGACCAGATGGTTTCAGTGCAGAATTCTATCAGACCTTCAAAGAAGAGTTAACACCAATACTCTTCAAACTATTCCACAAAATAGAAACAGAAGGAACCTTACACAATTCCTTCTATGAAGCCACAATTACGCTGATACCAAAACCACACAAAGATCCAACAAAGAAAGAGAACTTCAGACCAATTTCCCTTATGAACATCGATGCAAAAATACTCAATAAAATTCTTGCCAACCGAATCCAAGAACACATCAAAACGATCATCCACCATGATCAAGTAGGCTTTATCCCGGGAATGCAGGGTTGGTTCAATATACGGAAATCCATCAATGCAATCCACTACATAAACAAACTTAAAGAAAAAACCACATGGTCATTTCATTGGATGCTGAAAAAGCATTTGACAAAATTCAGCATCCTTTCATGCTTAAAGTCTTGGAAAGAACAGGAAGTCAAGGCCATACCAAAATTTTGTAAAAGCAAACCGGTAGCCAGCATCAAACTAAATGGAGAGAAACTTGAAGCAATCCCACTAAAATCAGGGACTAGACAGGGCTGACCCTCTCTCCTTATCTTTTCAATATTGTACTTGAGGTACTAGCTCAGGCAATTCGACAAAATAAGGAGGTCAAAGGGATACAAATTGGAAAGGAAGAAGTCAAACGATCATTATTTGCAGATGACATAATAGTCTACCTAAGTGACCAAAAAAACTCCACTAGAGCACTCCTACAGCTGATAAACAACTTCAGCAAAGTGGCAGGTTATAAAATCAACTCAAGCAAATCAGTGGCCTTCCTATTCTCAAAGGATAAGCAGGCAGAGAAAGAAATTAGGGAAATGACCCCATTCACAATAGCCACAAACAGTATAAAGTATCTTGGGGTGACTCTTACCAAACATGTGAAAGATCTGTATGACAAGAACTTCAAGACTCTGAAGAAGGAAATGGAAGAAGACCTCAAAAAATGGGAAAACCTCCCATGCTCATGGATCAGTAGAATCAATATAGTTAAAATCGCCATTTTGCCAAAAGCAATATACAGATTCAATGCAATACCCATTAAAATCCCAACTCAATTCTTCACAGAGTTAGAAAGAGTAATTATCACATTCATCTGGAATAACGAAAAACCTAGGATAGCTAAAACTATTCTCAGCAACAAAAGAAAGTCTGGGGGAATCAGTATCCCTGACCTCAAGCAATACTACAGAGCAATAGTGTTAAAAACTGCATGGTCTTGGTGCAGTGACAGGCAGGAGGATCAATGGAACAGGATTGAAGATCCAGAAATGAACCCACACACCTATGGCCACTTGATCCTCGACAAAGAAGTTGAAAACATCCAATGGAAAAAAGATAGCCTTTTCAACAAATGGTGCTGGTTCAACTGGAGATCAGCATGCAGAAGAATGCGAATTGATCCATCCTTGTCTCCTTGTACTCAGCTCAAATCCAAATGGATCAAGGACCTCCACATAAAACCAGACACTCTGAAGCTAATAGAAAAGAAACTGGGGAAGACCCTTGAGGACATCTGTATAGGGAGAAAATTTCTGAACAGAACACCAATAGCCTATGCTCTAAGATCCAGAATTGACAAATGGGACCTCATAAAATTACAAAGTTTCTGTAAGGCAAAGGACACCATCAAGAGGACAAATCGGCAACCAACAAATTGGGAAAAGATCTTCACCAACCCTACATCAGATAGAGGGCTAATATCCAACATATATAAAGAACTCAAGAAGTTAGACTCCAGAAAACCAAACAACCCTATTAAAAAATGAGGTACAGAGTTAAACAAAGAATTCTCATCTGAAGAACTTCGGATGGCGGAGAAGCATCTTAAAAAATGCTCAACTTCATTAGTCATTAGGGAAATGCAAATCAAAACAACCCTGAGATTTCACCTTACACCAGTCAGAATGGCTAAGATTAAAAATTCAGGAGACAGCAGGTGTTGGAGAGGGTGTGGAGAAAGAGGAACACTCCTCCACTGCTGGTGTGGTTACAAATTGGTACAACCACTCTGGAAATCAGTCTGGCGGTTCCTCTGAAAACTGGGCACCTCACTTCCAGAAGATCCTGCTATACCACTCCTGGGCATATACCCAGAGGACTCCCCACCATGTAATAAGGATACATGCTCTACTATATTCATAGCAGCCCTATTTATAATTGCCAGATGCTGGAAAGAACCCAGGTATCCCTCAACAGAAGAGTGATGCAAAAAATGTTGTATATCTACACAATGGAGTACTATTCAGCCATTAGAAACAATGAATTCATGAAATTCTTATGCAAATGGATGGAGCTAGAGAACATCATACTAAGTGAGGTAACCCAGACTCAAAAGGTGAATCATGGTATGCACTCACTAATAAGTGGATATTAACCTAGAAAACTGGAATAGCCAAAACATAATCCACACATCAAATGAGGTACAAGAAGAAAGGAAGAGTGGCCCCCTGTTCTGGAAAGACTCAGTGAAGCAGTATTCGGCAAAACCAGAATGGGGAAGTGGGAAGGGCTGGGTGGAAGGACAGGGGGAGAGAAGGGGGCTTGCGGGACTTTTGGGGAGTGGCGGGTTAGAAAAGGGGAAATCATTTGAAATGTAAATAAAAAATATATCGAACAAAAAATGAATAATACAAAAAATTGTTACAAAAAAGTTAATTATATATAATTTACATATATTATAAAATATTGTTTAATATATGTTAATATATACGTATATGTATATACACTGGCTATATGTGTATGTATGTGTACATGTGTTTATATGTATATATAAATTATACACACATGCGTGTGCGCGCACACACACACACACACACATACACACCCACAGGACTGGCTATTTAGAATTGACTCACCAGTTGGGAGATTTTTCCTTGGGGAACTTTGTCTGTGGTTGAGCACACATTAGAGTTCCCCATTCTATGAAAACATGTCTATTGGTGATATTCTTGTTCAGGTCTTGATTAAGTAGCCATGTTCTTGAAACTTCATGGATGTAGCTTCGGTGGCAATTCAAATTACCTGTTCTTTTCTCTATTGCTTCTTTATCCTGCCCACATTCCTACCTTGCCATGATCTTCTTTTCTACTTTCCTATTGTCACCTGTTATTCCAGATCAAACACAAATTCTATACATCTTCATGAATTGTTATACATATAGAACTGCCATTCAGAAGCAATGGAACTGCCAGGTGGTGGTGGCACACACCTTTAATGCCAGCACTTGGGAAGCAGAGGCAGGCGGATTTCTGCGTTCGAGGCAAGTCTGGTCTACAGAGTGAGTTCCAGGACAGCCAGGGCTATACAGAAAAACCCTGTCTCTAAAAACCATAAAATAAAATAAATTAAAAATAAAATAAAATAAAATATAATAAAAAGATGCAATGGAGCTTTTCCCAGGGTTTTACATTTTAATTATCAATTTCATTTTTATTCACTATCTACCACAAGAAAAGGAAATATTATGGAGTTTGATCTATAAAAATAGTCTTAAATAATTTTCATGGTTAATATGCCCTTTGTCTGTCTGCATACCATCTGTCCTAGTTCCCTAATATGATGATTTTTTTTCCTTCATCTCCTTTCTGAATTTCATGATATGCCCAAGCTTGCACCTGCAATTTTTCTATCCTTATCATCTGGAAAAACAAATCATATTCTACAGATAATCAAAAGAATTGTGTTAAAAATCATGGTTGTACAGAAATAGCAGAATATGAAAACACTATTGGTGACTATCATATATGCAATGTACTGAAAAATTAGCAGTATAAATATTTAAATATGTATATATAAAAACTCATTTAATGTTGAGAATGTATTAATGAAGTTTTCAGATAAAGAGAAACTAAGTGTTTCCCAACAGTGCAGGTTCAATAAGCTATCTTAGCACAATGTTTTAGCTAGAAAGAACCTGTGATTAGATTAAATGTTTGAAAAGCAAATTATAGATACTAATATGTGTTGCATGATATTTGATCACATTGTGAACCATGAGATTGTATTTCTTTGACAAATATAAACAAAATACACAAAACAAAAGAAATGGACAAAAGTAACTAAACTATTTCTACCTGTAGTATGGCTCAGCCCTTAATATATACCATTAATCCCTCTGGCTAGGATACAGACAAACCCTCACAACAAACCTTTAATTCCAATAAAAGGAGGTAAAATTAGTTTGTACAAGGACCGATCCACGTTTGAAAGTGATATCTAATTGTGTGACAGACAAAGTGAAAAATCAGTGAAAGACTTTATAGAATAGGATACGCTCAACTCTCCTAAGGAGAGGAAAGGGAAGAAAGAGACAGAAAAGAAAGAAAAAAATGTGGCAGTTTTACCAGAATTTTCTCCGTGATTTAAAAGGTGAAAAAGCTAGACATAGATAAAAACAAAATGACCCAGAAAATGAGAAACAGTCAGCAGATAAGAATAGATTGCTAGACTTAGTTTGAGGTCAAGCAGAGCAAAAAGTCAGAGGCCAAGAGAGAAGCCAGATTGAATCAGTTACCTTGGGGACGAATTCTAGCCAGAACAGCTGAATTGACTAGCCAGCACGAGTTCCAAAAGCAGAAGAAAGGGTGAGATTATTCAGCAGTAAGTTTCAGAGGCAGAAAACCTTCTGGGCCTAGATTAGATTGGACAGAGGCTAGAAGATTAAAGAACTAGTCCTCTCTAGAAGATTCCAGGACTAGGCATGGCTAGAAGACTCCAGGTCTAGGCCTAAGTTAGCAAACTGAGGCAGTAAGCCTCTGAGATGACAATTCAAGCAGAATAAAAAAATACTTTTACAAATATACATACAAACATAAGTAAACATTGATTGTGTGGTATGTAATCAGTATGTATATAAAGATAAATAAAAATATCTTCATTCATTAAGAGGAAAGTTAACAGAAATCAAGCATGCTAAAATACAAGAAATTGTTTAGATTTATTAATTTTATACTTCGAGTTAATGCTTTCAATAAGCTGAACAATTAAAACCTTACAGATTATGCAAATCTTTCCTCAATGTGGATACCTAATAAAGGTATACAGACAAGAATTAAGATGATAAAACTACTTATATCAAACACAACCATATTCATGAAGGCGAAAGAATCCACTGTTATGTACCTCCAGAGTGAAACTAAAGCCACAGATGATTTTTTTTTTTTTTAGTCAGGGGTTTAAACCTAAAGAATTGTTAAGCTCAATTTAAAATTGTATTTCTAAAATGATGGATTATTTTTTCTTTCAAATTTTTTCTTTAATTTTTTTATATTTGTTCCTGGAATATTGTGCCATAATATTTAGAACTGATTAATTGATCCTTTAGTTTCTTACTCTACAAATAAAAAAATATATATATCTTAGCATAGTTTATATTCAAATTTTATTTATCTTGAATTTAAATTTTTTAAATGATATGATGTAGACCATTTGAACTGATGAGAATTTAGCCATTTATCTGAGACTCTTTAGGAATATGTTAGTTTATTTACATACACATGCACATACAAACATAAATACACACACACACACACACACACACACACACACACACACACACACATACACACACACACAATTATGCCCATGACAGTACCAGTAACTGGAGACTATAAAAACAATATAAATTTATTGCTCTCATGGTTCTGGAGAGTGATAAATCCAACATGAATGTGTCAGTTCATGGAGAAGTCTTTTGTTTTACATCATCCCTCATGGAATGTGGAAATAAGTATCCATGAGACAGAAAGAGGAAAGCTTAACAGCATTCACTGGACATAGCCCTCAGGAAGAAATCACTACTCTATATACACATGCAATGTTTAACATGAACTTTCTAAGGGTAATTTGAAGTACTGGCTCCAGAAATACATGTTGTCATATTCATTACAATACAGCAGTCCCAGAATATTAAAACATTTCAGCATAAACTTGAAAGTAAAATATTTTAACATAAGTAATATCTGAATTATATTCAAGTACAACCCACTCTGAGGCATATTCATCAATCTGTAATACATGAATTGAAATTTAGCATGTACTTTTAATGTGTTGGCATAGGTAAAGACACAGGAGAGACACTCTGATTTCATAAAAGGCATTTTAAAAGAGGATGCTAAATTGAGAATCCATCTATCCCAAGGCACAGGTATACCATTCTTGTACATACATCCAAAATATGTCCCACCATACCACAAGACACCTGCTCAACTATGTTCATAGCAGCTTTATTTATAACAGCCAGAAACTGCAAACAGTATATTTTCTTCAACCAAAGAGTAAATTAGGAAATTGCAGTACATTTACACAATGGACTATTACATAGCTATTAAAAACAATGACATCATGGAAGTTGTAGGTAAATGGATGGAACTAGAAAAGATCATCCTGAGTGAACTAACCCAGATTCAGGACAAACATGGTATATATTCACTTATAAGTAGATATTGGACATAAATAAACCATAAGTAGATATTGGTTATATTGCAATCCACAGACACAAAGAATCTAAGTAACAAAGAGGGCTTAATGAAGGAAATATGAATCTCACTATTAAGGTGAAATGGAATAGATATCACGGGTGAATAAGTGGAGGGCACTGGATGAGTGGAGGGGTGGGGTATGGAAATAGCAGGGATCAGGTAGGGGGAAGAGAGAAAAAGTGAGTACTGTAAGAGACAATTGGAGTGGAGAGAGCATCTCTGGAATAACTTAGAAGGCAAGGGCAATAATTCAAAGGGCAATGGAAATTCCCAGGTATCATTGAGGATGACCATAGCCAAGACTCCTGACAATAAGCCATATGGAGCCTAACATGGCCATCTCCTGTAGCCAGGTAAGATTTCCAATGGTGAGATTGGGACACCAAACCAACCATAAAACCATTAGACCTACAATTTGCCCTGTGTCCTACCTATAAGTTGTGCAGGGACATGAACCCTCTTCCCTCCACTCATTCCCCAATCAACCCCTCCCACTTCTCTGTCCTGGCAATCCCCTACATTGCTGCATCAAGCCTTTCTAGACCAGGGCCCTCTCCTTCCTTCTTCATGGGAATGATTTGATATGTGAATTGTGTTTTGGGTATTCAGAGCTTCTGGGCTAGAATATTCACTTATCAGTGAGTGCATTCCATGTGTGTTCTTTTGTGACTAGGTTACCTCACTTAGTATGATATTTTCCAGTTCCAACCATTTGCTAAGAATTTTATGAATTCATTGTTTATAATAGTTGAGTAGTACTCCATTGTGTAAATATACCACATTTTCTGTATCCATTCCTCCGTTGAAAAATATCTGTGTTCTTTCCAGCAGAAGCATGAATATTATACTGAAAGCGTAAGGATTTCTGGAGAATGGCTTTTTTTCAGTTGTCATTAGAAAGCGTTGGTTCTCTGTCAGTGAAGGAATGTTGCAGCAACAGGAGAGGTGGTCCTGTCAGGGAAAATAATGGCAAGCACAAACAAGGCAAAGGTTCTTTCTCCCATACCCTTGTATGTTTGCTGCTACCAGAAAGTGTGGCTCAGATTTAAGGTGTGTTTTTCTACTTCAAATAGTATGATCAAGAAAAGTCTGTGCAGCAATGTCCAACAGTTTTTGGCTGTTTTAGTTGATTCCATATGCAGTCAAGTTGCAAACAAAGATTAGCCATCATGGAGATCTAGTCCAAATTACAATTTTTGCTTATTAGCCAAATAACATTAAAATAGTTACACCTAGAATCTGTTTGTTTATGTCATGAAAGTATAACTATTAAACGGTGCTGTAAAGGTTAAATCTACAGAATATCATTAATAGCTCTGACATATAGAAGGCACTCAGGATATGTTTAATGAGCTAAAATTCAGCTCATTAAATACATGATTAATAAAAATGTACTTTTTAACATTTTAATGCAAAATCAAACATATAATCATTCTGTAGTTAAAGTTCCATGTGTGTTGTTTATATCATCCATATAAATTACAGCTTTGGGTTTTGTTGCTTAGATGGGGGTTACTTATTTGCTTTTGTTTGTTTCCATTTTGCTTTGATATTTTGAAGCAGCATCTTATGGGGTGTCCTTGAAGTGACTATAAAGTTCACATTGGCCTAAAGCTCATTATCCTCCTGCTTCACCATGCCAAGCACTATAGTGAGAAATACATATTACCATTGTCAGAAGTTTAAGATACTGCAATTTATGCTATCAATTTTATCATGGTGTAATTGTTTCCAGCTACTAACCTCTAAGTGTTAGTAGTCTGAGAACTACTAAGATCTAGGTGTTGTCCCAATCCATGGCAGAAAAGAAAACTGTGAGGGTGGGTTTCGAATGAACCTTTTATGGGGGTCATCTAAAATCATTAGAAACCACAGATATTTATATTATGATTGATAATAGTAACAAAATTAAAGTAATGAAATAACAGTGAAAATAATTTTATGGTTAAGGTTCATCACATTGTAGAACTGTATTAAAGGGTCATAGCATTAGGAAGGATAAGAATCATTGATCTAGAATTTTGCTGGAACTTAACTCTTTTCAGTCACTCTATTACCTACATATACACATGCATATAGAGATAAAATTACTGTGTGATGTGGATTCAGATCATTAATTTTAATAACTATAAGAGAAAAGAGAATTTATATTTGATTACTCCAGGGTTACCAGCTGGGATATCTCATAGCTAGCAGTCACTGAAACAGCCTAACCTTGTAATTTATTACTCATTTAATGCTCATATTGTGGGAATACCCCAAAATTTTCACCTATGTTTCTAACATAGCACTGAGTAGAGGAACATCAATTATGTTATATTTTCTAATTCCCAACACACATATACATAAATTGTTATATATTAAATATTTTCTGCAAAATAACTTAGATTTGGTATTAGAAACTGTTCAATTGAGAAAATACCCTTTTAAAAACCAGTCTTATTAAAGAGCAGACCCATCTTGATGGTACACCAAAGTATTTTATATAAAAATAACATCTGGAAATTTAAATAGGCCCACATATGCCATAATTTCACATATTTTATTATTTCATATTTTGGTGGGAAGCAGGGAATGATGGTTGGAATCCCAGGTGAGGATTTTCTAATCCATCTCCTTCTGTTAGTGGGTGTTACCACCTCTATTAACATTAGACTTAGACTCAACTTTCATTGAATCACATTTGCTTACTTTGTTGCTAGGACTACATGGCAAAGGTTACTCTGAAGTTCTCACAGAAAACAAAGCTTCCTAATACCTTATAGTTATTTCAGGCTTACAAGAAATCAGTCATTTTCAAGATTAGTTATATAGTTAAGTGTACAATTTGCATGGAATATAAGCCATGAATTGATTTTTATGTAATAGTAACTTGTTTTAAAACATTTGCTTTAATTCTTTCAGTCTCAAATAGTCTGAGCTATTTCTTTTGATGTCTACATTCCTGCCAATATTGGATGAATGATAATACACTGAAGAATTTTGAAAATCGCTTTACTTGTGCTGAAAGGGAAAAAGACAAAGTGAAAAAAAAATATATGCACACATTTTGTCAAACACTTGACACTAGAAATAGAGTTCTCTTTACAAAGTGGGTAAAACAAAGCTTATTCTAGAGCCAAATAGAAGTCAGCATGGTTTAGGAACACAAATTTAGGTTACATTACATTTTATATTCCAGTATTTTCACTTTTCAAATACAGAAACATAAGGTAAGAAGTGGGTTACAGTATATTTGATGTCTCTTTTTCTATGCTTTAGATACTACCTATTGACATTTTAAAACAACACTGCCCACATGTTGCACAGACTGATGAATGACTTAATTCTGGAAATAGAAATTATACTACTAGGTACATTTTCCAGGTAAATGGAAACTAGAGTGGTACATGGAGATTAAAATCACATCAGAAAAATCATGTGCTAGAACTTACTGTATACACCTGATCAAGGAAAGTGTATACAACCCCCATAGTACTTACAAAGAGTCAGACACTTATCAATAAGACAACAATGATCATCTTTCATCTGACACCTAGTATGTTTATCAATAGTCAGAGTGTTTGACTCTCTGGAGGATTCAGCTTGGTTTGGTCTCTATTATTGATATAATTTATTCATCTGCCATCTTTCTGTTCTCTTGTTTACATCTACACATATGATTTAACTGTCCACAATTTTTTTTTATTATAACCTGATCTGGCCCTTTCACCTCACATCTGGACTCTTCTCTGCAATTCCTTTCTTAATCCCCACTCCAAAGTGATCTGACTCCATAGTAACAGCCTTTTTTGAGCACCTTAGTTTTGGGTTCCTTATCTTATCAATGCATATTTCATTTACATTTCAGTAAGACCACTTTTCAAGCATCTTTAACCCTGCTACCTTCTCTTTTTCCCATTATACCCATTTATGTAATCAACATACATTTATGTAGAAAGACACATTTCTATTTGATGTATCATGTGAACATTAATATTAGTAATTAAGGTAGCAATAATTTGCCTTGACGAGATTACTAAAAAAAGCAAAATTATTAGGCACATTGCTGCCTTTGAAACTGCCATACATTTTGAGTTTACTGTTAATCAATAAAATCTGACATTATGGAAAGAATCAAGTAGGTTCCTCTATGCTTCTGGAATTGTAAACACAGCAAAGCTCTAATTGGTTAATCAGTCTTGTAAAAGGTCCAGCAAAGGATACAGCTCTGTATCCAGAAACTTTTGTTCACAACATACATACATACATTAGTACATTATATATATATATATATATATATATATATATATATATATATATATATACATATATATATGTGTATGTATGCATATGTTATGTATATAAAATAAAAGGGTAATCAAGCCATAAAAATATGGGTGCAAAACAACTAAAAGTGATCATAGATACTCGAATAAGTCATTTCATAAAAACATTGATGCAATCAGAGTGCCTTTTCAGCTACAGATGCCACAAGAATAAAAGGGACCTTTTCTAAGTCCTAAGTGAAATTTCTTCAGGGAACAGGCAAACAAAAAGAGCACTTTCTGTTCTCACACAAACCATGACAGAGATTTCCCAATACACCTGCGTCTCTTTGCCTCATAATGTCTCCACAAATTGGCCTCAAGAGTATAAACAAAGAACAAAGAATGTGAGTTTCTGTGTCACACAAATGGCAGAAGAATTTCAAATTTTAATTCAAAGTGAACCCCAGATGGCTCACAAGAAGATACAAGTTTGCTAAACCCACAAACTATATAGAAAAGGAAAACAAAAAGACAAAATGAAAGAAAAACAAAGCCAGCTGTATTCTCCTGGCAAGGTTTACTAAGGAAGCAATGGTTGGTGTTATGGACTCTAATTCCTCTCTCTCTCTCTCTCTCTCTCTCTCTCTCTCTCTCTCTCTCTTACACACACACACACACACACACACACACACACAATCATTGACATTTGACAAAAGGGAATGAAGTGAAGAAGTCACAAGCAAGACTGTATTCCAAAGCTGCAGAGACTATTTCCACCCTTTCTAATGAAAGGACAGTTGTCTCCATTTTAAGGACCAGGCCTGATTTCAAAAAAGGCCATAAGGCACCAGCTTCAATAATAGAACATGAGTCCCAGAAAATAAGTCATGAGACATCAGCTCTAGGAAGAGGCCATAAAATCCGGAACAAGGTCATAAAAACCCCTTCTAAAGAATGGCCTGAGGATAATCACAAAAATGGGGAAATATTTTATCTCAGAATGGGTCATCTGAAATATTTTATTTCATCACAGGGCTGAAAGTTCATGTTATAGGAATGTAGACCACTGACCACCCAGCATCCACCAATGCAATTTTAGATTATCAAATTCTTCTAGTGAGTTTCTCCAGTTTCCTATAAGAAGACCTGTGTGTCTTTTTCTGGGTTTGCCAATTTAGAGAATGGTTGACCTCAGCATTCTGGTTGTTTTTGCAGAATAACTGCTCCTTGTTTTTGCATGCTGAGTCTGGGTTCTTCCTTTAGTGATTTTTGGACCCCCTATTACTCCTGCAAGATCATTGAGCTCAAGCAAAAAAATCTGAGAGTTGTGAACAAAAGTTCCCACTTCTCTTGTGTTGAACTTTTTACATAGGCTGATAGAAATGTCCATGATTGTAGAGAGATTGGAATGTTGTAAGTTCAGAGCCTCTTGAATGACCATTGTCATCCTTTGTATGTCACTTAACATTATTGTCACCATTACATGAAACCCTTTGGAACGTGTTTTAGTTTGCTTTCTATTTTTCTGATAAAACACCATCACCAAAAGCAACTTGGAGAGGAAAGGGATTATTTCAGGGTACAACTTTGAAGTCATAGTCCATCATTAAGGGATTCAAAGCAAAGTCATATATTAGGAACGGAAAAAGTGAACAAATGCTGATTGCTGGATTTTCAACCTAATATATATATATTCACACACACACACACACACACACTCACACACACATACACACACACACACACACACACACACACACACACACACCATCAAGGATCCCTTGTGGAGGGGTGGAACTGCACCCAGTGGTTGAGCACTCCTATACCAATCATCTGTTAAGACCCTCCCACACAGACTTGCCTACATTTCTTAATTTAGCATATATTTCCCATATGAAAACTATCTACCCAGGACAAAAATGTATGAATAGATCCCTAGCTTCTTTTCCCTGAAAGCTTAGGGTGTCATCTTATAGTACAGAAGGCTTATACTAGATATTTCTTCCATTTATTTCCATCATTGAGTTTTCCTCATTTTTTTATTTATTGAAAGAAGACTATGTCAACATCAGATGATAATTTTGGTATTTGGTTCTCTCCTATTACTACGATTATTATTGTGAGTAAACGGAAGTCACTGGGTTTGGTGGTAATCACCATTACCTGTGGAGCCATTTTACCAGCTGCTCGTGACTTCATTAATAATTTTGCTATAGTTGCTGTGTTAATATTAAACAAAAAGCTCTGAATCTATTACCACTTGAAGTATGGAGCTTGGGAAACATGAATCAATGATCTTCATCCATGTTCACTCATGTTTGAATACAGAAAAACAACTCTCTCTTATCCTCTCTGCAAATGAAAAATTCTTGCAATGACAGTGTTGTCTCGAAATTACACCATCAACTGCTTTCTCATTTTGCTCACTAAATTCAAAAATCAGTCTGCAGTAATAGAGAATGAATAGTTATGCACACACACACACACACACACACACGATCAATTTATTTGCAGTTTTGGTTAATAATGGGGGAGAATTCTCAATCAATTTTTCCTTGCATTTCGGTGAGGCAAATTACAGAAAAAACAGACAAATGTGACTATATATATATATATATATATATATATATATATATATATATATATATATATCACTATTAGCCCCAGTTTTTGGAATTAATAAATAAATTTTTCTATATCCAGAGGAAAGGGTTTTGGGGAGTGGGCTATTTTCACAGTGAATTTTTCTGTAGGGAAATGGAGATGAAAACGATTGCTTTTTTTTTCTTTTGAAAGTCCTATTCTTACTAACATGATATAATTTGAAGTAGCCCTGATTCAATTTGGAGCTGAAAATACCTCTTTAATATATTACTTTAAAAATAATCCCAACTCATTTCTTCACAGAGTTAAAAAGAGCAATTCTCAAATTCATCTAGAATAACAATAAACCCAGGATAGCTAAAACTATTCTCAACAGTAAAAGAACTTCTAGAGGAATCAGTATTCCGGACCTTAATCAATACTACAGAGAAATAGT
This sequence comes from Apodemus sylvaticus, assembly GCF_947179515.1. Lineage (NCBI taxonomy): Eukaryota > Metazoa > Chordata > Mammalia > Rodentia > Muridae > Apodemus > Apodemus sylvaticus. The sequence continues at coordinate 76,502,076 of NC_067495.1, read as the reverse complement.
GCTAAAAACTGCAAGGTATTCATACAGTGACAGACAGGTAGATCAATGGAAATAATTGAAGACCCATACATGAACCCACACATCTATGGTCAATTGACAAAGAAACTAAAACCATCCAGTGGAAAAAAGATAGCCTTTTCAACAAATGGTGCTGGTTCAACTGGTGGTTAGCATGCAGAAGAATGCAAACTGATCCATTCCTATCTCCTTGTACTAAGCTCAAGTCTAAGTGGATCAAGGTCTTCAACAAAAAGCTAGACACACTGAAACTAATAGAAAAGAAACCGGGGAAGAGCCTTGATCACATGGGCACAGGGGAAATTTTCCTGAACAGAACACCAATAGTGTATGCTCTAAGATCAAGAATTGACAAATGGGAACTCATAAAATTACAAAATTTCTGTACGGCAAAAGACACTGTCAATGGGACAAAACGGCAACCAACAAATTGGGTAAAGAGCTTTACCAACCCTACATCTAACAGAGGGCTGATATCCAATATATACAAAGAACTCAAGAAGTTAGGCCCCAGAGAGCCAAAGAACCTTATTAAAAATTGGGTACAGAGCAAAACAAATTTTTGCCTGAGGAATATCTAATGGTGGAGAAGCACCTAAAGAAATGTTCAACATCATTAGTCATTAGGGAAATGCAAATGAAAACAACCCTGAGATTTCACCTCACACCAGTCAGAATGGCTAAGATCAAAAACTCAGGAGACAGAAAGTGCTGGCATGGATGTGGAGAAAAAGAAACAGTCCTCCACTGCTGGTGGGATAGCAAGCTGGTAAAATCACTCTGGAAAATCAGTTTGGCAGTTCTTAAGAAAGGAGGGAATGATACTACCATAGGACCCTGTTATACCACTCCTGGGCATATATCCAGAGGGTTCTCTAGCATGTAATAAGGACACATGCTCCACTATGTTCTTAGCAGTCCTATTTATAATAGCCAGAAGTTGGAAAGAACTCAGATGTCTGTCAATGGAGGAATGGACACAGAAAATGTGGTGCATTTACACAATGGAATACTACTCAGCTATTAAAAACAATGAATTCCTGAAATTCTTAGGCAAATGGGTGGAACTAGAAAATACCATCCTAAGTGAAGTAACCCAATCACAAAGGAACACATTTGGTATGCACACTCTGATAAGTGGATATTAGCTCAGAAACTTGGAATACCCAAAACACAATTCACATATCAAATGATGTCCAAGAAAAAGGAAGAACAAAGTTTGAATACTCTGGTCCTTCTTAGAACGGGAACAAAATACCCACAGAAGGAGATACAGAGACAAAGTATGGAGCAGAGACTGACTGAAAAACCATTCAGAGACTACCCCACCAAGTGATTCACTCCCATATACAGTTACAAATCCCAGACACTATTATTGATGCCCACAAGTGCTGGCTAACCAGAGCCAGATGTAGCTGTCACCTGGGAGGCTCTGCTAGTGCATGATGAATACAGAGGGGGACACTCTCAGCTAGCCATTAAACTGAGCACAGGGTCCCCATTGGGGGAGCTAAAGAAAGGACCCAAGGAACTGAAGAGTTTTGCATCACCATAGGAGGAACAATGATGTGATCCACCCAGTACTCCCAGAGCTCCCAGGGACAAAATCATCAACTAGATAGTTCACATGGTATTACACATGGCTCCAGATGCATAGGCAGCAGAGGATGACCTTGTTTGACATCAAAGAGAGATGAGGCTCCTGGTCCTGGAAAGGCTAGATACCCCAGTGAGGGGAATACCAGGACAGGTAAGTGGGAGCTGATTGATTGGGGAACAGGTTGAGGGGAGATGGCTTATGGAACTTGGGGGGAGGGCAACCAGGAAATCATTTGAAATGTAAATAAAGAATATATCTAATAAAAAGGAGAAAAAATGATAAAAATAAAAAATAAAAGGTATAGCTAAGTTTTGTAATTCTTAGCTAAAAAAGAATAGGGTTCATATAATTAATTTTTTTTTAAGTTTTGGATTTGTCCTTTGTAATGGAACTATGTGACTTTCTATTAAGAAAAATTTGAGGATAATAGTCTCATTTATTGTTGAGTGAGAGAGAATTGTTATTTCTATGGAAAGATTTTATGCTTGGTTTATATTCCCGCTCACACATATTGCTATGATTTTTATCCACATGATAAAAATCAGATTATTTGGGATACTGTATGTTTTAGATAATGAACTCTGAAAGAATTCTCTCTCCTAGATGATAGAAACAAAAATTTAAGTTGATTTCCCCCCTGTAATGCTTTGCAAAAAGGAATTGTTTAGGTCTTTCATTTTCCTCATATTTATACATTTTCTCTTTATATCTCTCTCTTCACAGACATGTACTCCTCTGTATTCAAAATTTTATCTGTTGCATATGACCTCGCATTGTGTTTGGTTGTGTATAATCATCATGAATTCATCTTAATCATATTACCAACGAAAAGGTACCGCATCCAAATAAGGTTAATTGTAACATATTGGGTGTTGGATTTCTGTAGAGGAATTTTTATCACTCAAAATGGCTATTCTGGCAAAACATTATATCCAAAGATCTTGGTCTCTATGAGCTAGTAAGAATACAGATATGCTCTGGATTTAAATATGACCTGCCTTGGATACAGACATGCTTCTTAGGACACAATTTAATCCCTAAAGTGTAGTTTGTAGAAGGAAGTAGCTGTGTTTGAAATTGACATTTAATTGAAGAACATAAAAAGTGATGAATTAGATAAAGTTTTGAAGGAATGTGTCAGAAATCAGCTATGTCCAACTTTCACAAGAACAGACAAGAAAGAGTTTTCAGAGCAGTGCAGAGTCAGCCAATTGTGAATCAGGACACAGAATGCAATGCAGTGGAGTTAAGTTTGTTTAAGAGTTCATGAAATTTAGTGCAGGTCAGCAAAGGAAATAGGAACCAAAGAAAGATAATGAGCCAGAATGTTAGAATAAATTTTAAGAGTTAGTTTAAGGCTAAGCAATTTAGGGAGAACCAAGAGAAGTCAGTTGATATCAGTCAGCTTGGAGTTTGAGCCAGAACAGATTAATTGAACCAGTCAGTCAGAGTTCAGAAAGAACTAGAAAGGGAGAGGTTATTCAGCAATAAGTCTTTAAGATGAGAACTATGGTTAGTAAAAAAATTACATTTACAGGTTTCTTACACATTTATCTTCTGTATTATCTAGGGAACTATATTTGAATATGTAAAAGTTCCCTTGATAATACAGAATAAATTTGAAAAGAATGCTTATTTTTATTCTATATCTTCAAAATAGTCCTTCAAAACACTGAGTATAAAATAAAAATAATTAAAGTAGTATTTTGTTCTTCGTATTTGAGTGTGTATACTCTTAGTATCACTCTTTTTCTCTTTATGTGGGTATATGCTTGTACTTGTGTTTTTGTAGGTATCTTTGTATGTACACCTCTATGTGTACATATTTCTATATTTCTCTTTCTATATCTGTACATCTGTTTGTATTGCATGTGTATTTCCGTCTCACTAGTTTGTATCTCTTTCTCATGTGTTTGTCTCTCTCTCTCTCTGTGTGTGTGTATGTGTGTGTGTGTGTGTGTGTGTGTGTGTGTGTGTGTGGTATGTACTTTATATAAGGAAGTCCAAAAATAGAAATCTCTAGGTCTAACTATGAAGTAGATTGAATAAGTTTGTCACTATTTTTGCTGATAATAAGGCCACTCTTGATTGCCATCTTAGCTTCTTGAGTCACATAATAGGTGATATAGCTTTGAAATTTTCTCTAATCCTTTTGAAGTGCTTAACCTTGACACAGGGTAATTTCTCTTGATGTTGTCATTTAATTCCTTATTTTTATTATTACTATTTCTATTGAAGGGATATAAATCTATAGAACAAATGGTCTCAATATATGCTGTATAACAGTACTGAAGTACGCCGACCCTTTCAATACCACTTATTTCTTTTTTTTTTTTTAAAGATTTATTTATTTATTATATGTAAGTACACTGTAGCTGTCTTCAGACACACCAGAAGAGGGCATCTAGACTCATTACAGATGGTTGTGAGCCACCATGTGGTTGCTGAGATTTCAACTCGGGACCTCCGGAAGAGCAGTGAGAGCTTTTAACTGCTGAGCCATCTCTCCAGCCCGACCACTTATTTCTTTTGTCTGGATACTATTTAGGTTTATTGGTTGCAAGAGTGGTTATTTTTTCCAGAAGCTCTGTTCTTCTGAAGAGATATTAGTAGAACAGACAGTTCATTATTCTAAAAGTGCTATTTAATACAGCAGGTGGCATTGTTACTGAAAATAAAACAAGTGCAAAAATAGCACAGAGTTTCACAGCCACAGATTTGTTTCTTGTAATTGATTTGTAGAAATAAATTAAAGTTAAATTTCCTTGATTATACTGTATATCTGCCATCACAGCCTTCTGTTCGGAGAATGAATTAATAGCTAAAATTAATTGGAAGTATGTGACAAAACTGTTTTCTCAAAATTTGGAGATGATATATGTACACATATATGTATTATTTTAGGCTTAGATAAAATGTGCCACTTTAACAGTGGGAGTTCAATTTTTGTAAAATTCTGTCCATATTAAATTTAGCTATGATAATCAATTTACACAAGTAAACAATGTCAAGAACTCAATCCATGTTAAAAACTACTCATTCATATAACATTTTAAAAAGTTTTGATGATGAAATATTACATGGTATCCTCTAAAACAGAAAGCTTGTTATTCATTGATAGATTTTCTTTTTAAAGACTTATTTATTTATTATATGTAATTACACTGTAGCTATCTTCAGACACTCCAGGAGATGGCATCAGATCTCATTACAGATGGTTGCGAGCCACCATGTGGTTGCTGGGATTTGAACTCAGGACCTTCAGAAGAGCAGTCAGTGCTCTTAACAACTGAGCCATCTCATCAGTCCCATTGATAGGTTTTCTATAGAGATCACTACACATTAAGTTATGGAATTAGATTATAATTCACTACAGCTTTTTTCAAAAATTATATTGATGTTTGGTTGATATAATCCATTTTTATATATTTTTATGGTTATGAATCTGTATCAACACATATAGAATATACCTGTGTAAATATATACATTCATTGCACTTACAAGCATATATGTGTTGTGTGTGTTTATGTGTGTGTGTGTATGTTTGTGTGTGTGTGTTATAATTTGTATACTAAGGTTAAGACATATGTCATATGAATGGGTCTCAGACCTAGTAGGTGGTACAGAAAAATAAAATTTTTTATTAATAATAGGCAAATGTGAGAGACTTAGGACAGTGAAAATACAAACAAGAGTAATATCTCAGAACATAAAGCATCTGAAGCCTCTGCCTTCAGAATATTTGGATTGAGGTTAGCTTCCATAACTGGATATTCACTTTGAAATAATTACAAACTCAAGTCCTAAATCTGGGTTTGAGTAGTCGGTCACAGGTAAAGATGATTTCATCATATTTGGTGCCATAAATAGATTATTTCCTTGAATTTGAATCTTCAAATCATTCTTGTGGTGTACCATCTAACTTTCTATACACAGAAAGAAATTCCCAGTTTTTTGTTTGTTTGTTTTTCAAGTAATAGGCCTGCATATCTAAGAAGTGCTTGGAAAACAAGAGTCAAATGTACATATTGCTATATATTATTTGAAATCAATATTCAGACACTTCAACAGAGAGCTAAATATATTCAAGCTATAATAGGGTGTAATTTTATATAGATTATATGCTGTACAGAAACAATTTGGTTGTTCAATTTTTATGGTTCTACTACTTTCATCCTGCTGTATCATTGAATTTGGCTGAAGTACCATGACATATGATTTATGATTCAGCTTCTTTCATGTCTGTATTCATCCTGTGGGTCAGAGCAAGAGGATTTAGCAAATTTCCTTTCTCTTTAAGGATACTACTTAGAAATCACACTATTCAAATTTCTTTGCCATATCAGCTGCAATATAGCATCTAACATTCCATTTGGGGGTGACCATGAATGGAATTACAACTTGAAGATTCTGGAGTTAATAAAAATGAGTTAGAATAAGGGAAAAGAAAAAGAAAGATATGTATGTGTACTGAAAGTTTACTGAGAAGACACCAGAGACTGTTTATTCTTCAGATTTCCCCACTCAAATAAATGCTCTTTCTATGAATTAAATTTTTTCTATACCGTTTTGCATCATCAGGAAAATTATCATAATTTCTCTTCTATACTGTATCACAACTAAATAACTAAATGAATATATATATATATATATATATATATATATATATATATATACACACACACACACACACACACATATATATGTGTGTGTGTAAATGTATGTGTATATATATCACAACTGATATATATATATATATATATATATATATATATATATATATATATTCACATACATTCATACACACACATGCACACACACACACGCAAACACACACACGCAAACACACACACACACACACACACACACACACACAGCAGCCAGAGAAATGACTTAAAAGATAAGAAAAGAATACTTGCTTTTGCTTTTCCAAAGGATTCAAGTTCCATTCCCAACACCTTTATGGTAGTTCATTGGCTGACAATTACCTGCAATTCTAGTTATAGTGGTTCTGGTATCTTCTTGTGGCCTATGCAGCCACTATGTATTCACAATGAGCACACACATACATACATAAAAAACTAATAATATATATATATATATATATATATATATATATATATATATATGTAAACATTAGTTCATCTATAAAATCTTGTTGAAGGAAATAATTCCTTTAGGATTCAAACTTTCATCCTTTGAAAATGTATGTGAGTACAGAGTTAAACAAAGATTTTTCACCTGAAAAACTTCAGATGGTGGAGAAACATCTTTAAAAATGCTCAACATCATTAGTCATTAGGGAAATGCAAATCAAAACAACCCTGAGATTTCACCTTACACCTGTCAGAATGGCTAAGATTAAAAATTCAGGAGACAGCAAATGTTGGCGAGGATGTGGAAAAAGAGGAGCACTCTTCCACAGCTGGTGGGGTTGCACACTGGTACAACCACTCTGGAAATCAGTCTGGCGGTTCATCTGAAAACTGGGCACCTCACTTCCAGAAGATCCCACTATACCACTCCTGGGCATATACCCAGAGGATTCCCCAGCATGTAATAAGGATACATGTTCCACTGTGTTCATAGCAGCCCTATTTATAATTGCCAGAAGCTGGAAAGAACCCAGGTATCCCTCAACAGAAGAGTGGATGCAGAAAATGTGGTATATATACACAATGGAGTACTATTCAGCCATTAGAAACAATGAATTCATGAAATTCTTAGGCAAATGGATGGAGCTGGAGAACATCATACTAAGTGAGGTAACCCAGACTCAAAAGGTAAATCATGGTATGCACTCACTAATAAGTGGACATTGACCTAGAAAACTGGAATACCCCAAACATAATCCACACATCAAATGAGGTACAAGAAGAACAAGAGGAGTGGCCCCTTGTTCTGGAAAAACTCAGTGAAGCAGTATAGGGCAAAACCAGAACAGGGAAGTGTGAAGGGTTGGGTGGGAAAACAGGGGGTGAGAAGGGGGCTTATGGAACTTTCAGGGAGTGGGGGTCTAGAAAAGGGGAAATCATTTGAAATGTAAATAAAAATATATTGAAGAAAAAAAAGAAAAAAAAAGAAAATGTATGTGATAAAGAATATTAAGCATCTTATTTCATTCACATCTATTTCTCCCAACTTGATTACATAAGGATTTTACCTACTGCTGAGTTTGTTCTGAAAGAAGGACATTGTAAAGTCATATCTTATGTTGTCTCTACTATTGTATGTGGTAATCCCTAAGTACCTTTGTTTCAGACAAATGAGGCTCATGTGTTATCTGTTTTGAGCTGGCATTAAATATAGTTATAATTAAAAATGAAGTTAATTCATGGAATGCTTATTAGACTTAGACATCAAAAATGAACTTCCCATAAAAAGATTTATCAAAAGATAAATAATGCCTGTAAATGGTAGCATATGCCTAAAATCTCAGCATTCTAGTTGCAAAGGCAGGAGGTTCAGAACTTCAAAACTAGTCCTGTCTAGTTATCATTTTTTCAGACCATCCTTGTATCCTTGCAATTCAGCCTCAAATATTGTCATAGAAACATTATTTAAAATAAGCAACTCAATATAGTTGATAATCTCAACACTCAGAAATCTGAAACAGGAGGATGACCATAGAACACACATAAGATATAGAAGTGAGATCCTGTTCCAACATAAACAGATAAGCCAATAGACAGAAAGTTAAGTCATTTCACAGATCCATTGATAAGTGATTCCAAAAGTACATATACATGCAGAATAATCTGATACTTAAGTAAAAAAAGAAATATACCTCAATAATGCAGTTTTAATGTACTTTGAGGGCATTTTTGTAAATGAAGTAAAACAGTTATTAAAGGAAAAATTTCATAATATCCTGTTTACTTTAGAAATGTTGAATAGTCACATTCATAGAGATCATCTCTGGGAATCACCAGAAACTGAGCAGAGGAAAAGATCATAAATTACTGTTTAATGAATGTATAATTTAGAAAAACAAAAATGACTTTTACACTGATAGCTGATAATCAAATCCACATTTTGAGACCTTGTCTCAAACCAGAAAAGGAAACATTCCAGGTAGGAAAAAGAAGAAAAAAAAAAAAAAACAGGCATGTCACTATACACCCTTAACATCAACACTTTTAGAGGCAAAGGCAAGAGAATCTGTCTGATTCTATTGTCAGTGTAATTTACTAATGAGTTTCAAGAGAGCCAGTGCTACAACGTCAGACCATTCCTCAAAGAAAGGAAAAACATAATGTTAATAATATCACAACAATGTAAATATAGTTAATGGCACATAATTATACATTTAATATGCTGGTAAGGACTCTTGAGATGACCCAGTGAGTAAAATCAATCAGTTTGAACAGAAGCCAATCAGGTTGATTTAAATCCATGAATTCCACAGAGGCAGGATAGAATGAATTCTCAAGAGTTATTTCTGAGAGGCTCTGCCAGTACCTGACAGCTACAGAGGCAGATGCTCTCAGCCAACCAGTGGACTGAGTACAAGGTCCCCAGTGGAGGAGTTGGAGAAAGGACTGAAGGAGCTGAAGGAGCTTGAAGAACCATAGGACAAACAATATGAACCAACAAGTACCAGGAGCTCCCAGGGACTAAACCACCAAAGAGTACACATGGAGGGACTCATGGCTCCAGATGCATATGTAGCAGAGGATGGCCTTTTTGGACATCAAAAGGAGGAGAGGCCCTTGGTTCTGAGAAGCTTTGATGGCCCATTATAGGGGATTAACCAGGACAAGGACATGGGAGTGGGTTGGTTGGTGAGCTAGAGAAGCAGGGGACAGGATAGGAGTGTTTTGGAAAGGAATAGAGGAAAGGGGATAACATTTAAACTGTAAATAAAGAAAATATCTAATAAAAAAGTTTTTTTAAAGAGTTATTATATGACCTCCCTAGGTGTGTTGTAGCACATAGATATCCATGTGTGCATACACACACACACACACGCGCACACACACACACACACACACTGTAAAATATTTCAGGAGAAAATATTATATCAACCTTTAAAATGTAGAATTTGCAAATGTTCCTTACTATATGATTTCTGTTTTGATATGAGATAATACTTTATTATATTTACATTAGGTGTGTTGAGTTTCAATATTTATCTATAATACTGGAATTATATTATTAGTTCCCTAAGATTGTTCATTTCCTTTAAAGAGAAAGGCAGAAGAGCTAAGATTCATATCATTCCAATCCTAGTGGGAAAAGTGTGATTGATGACACAATCCCCATCTGCTGTGTCAATCTGCCAACTGTGATACAAATAACAACATCTATTTAGAGGAACTAAGAAGTCCAGTGAGTTAGTGCAAGCACAGCTTACTTCACAGACCCATCACAAAATGAGAGATGTGTTAGCGCAAAATGAATGTGAAAGCAAACAGTGTAACACGATATGTATATGACACTCACACTGGCATATTCCTAATTTATACACTTTTGAGGATAAAATACAAACAATCTTTGCTATGTAACTGAATTTTTAGAAGCTAAATGTGGGATTTAATAAGTTAACTTAGCAAGTAATTGAGGGATGATTTTAAATGATTTTCTTTTTATATGTTGAATATGAATCTCATGCCACATGCATTAACAGAGTCATATAAAGTTTATTATTTATATATGCAGAACTATACATGCATATCTTGAATAAACTCACTCACAGTGAATAACCTCTTTTATGTTTTCTTGAATTGATTTTGTTGAGAACTTTTGTGTTTATATGTACTAAGGGAATTAATCAGTAATATTTAAAATTTTTCAATTGCATCCTTATTTGTCCTCACTACAAGTATAAAGCTAACATAAACAAAAGAGTGTGATACTGTTCTCTCATGTTCTGCTTTGGGGAACAATTGGATGAACACATATTAATTATTTGAAGATCTATTAGAATTAATCAGTGAATCCATCTTGATTTGAACTTTTTCTTTAATTTTTCAAACTTCAGTTACTGCTTCATTCTTATTTCAACTATTTGTATCAATATGATTTAATTTTCATAATTAAATTAATAAATTGACATCTGACCATTCACACATTTCTTCAATTGATTCTAATTCATGGACATAATATGTTTTCAGCATAATACCAAATATTTTTAAAATTACACCCTTATCTAGTTAGTGACTCTATTTCAGCTCTGCATTAATTTACTTGAGTCTTCCATTTGAATTACTTCTGCCATATGGTAATTACTATTATTCCATCTACAGTGTTGGGATTTGTCTTGTTCTTATTGAAGAGCTTTAAGGTAACTCATTAAGTTGCTTAATTCGAATTTCTCTGATTTCCTCATGTAGGTGCTTATAGCTATAAATGTGTTTCTTAGTAATGCTTGAATTGAATTCAATAAGTTTTATACATTTTATTCTGAATTTCTTTTTATTTATGTATTTGAAAACTTTTTCATACAATATAATCTGATCATGCTTTACCCCTCCCACTACTTTATTTCATTGCATCTATTTACTGTTTAGTCTCCAAGTGTTTGTATATACTATAATATTTCTCTTGATGTTGATATGTATCCATATTCTGTTTTGATTAGAGAGTGTGTCTGAAGGAATAATTTCCATGTTTTAGATTTGTTAAGACTTATTCTGCATTCTGTTATAATATCTACTTTAGAGAAAATCCCATGGTCTGCTGGTAATACTTCATAGTCTGCATTATTTGAGTGTCAGATTCTGCACATATTTTAATTCTATTTGTTCTATTATATTTAATTTAAATGTTTCTGCCTATTTTTACTGGCCAGCATGTCAGATAGTTACAGTGGGCATCGAAGTTACTCAATAGTGCTGTTTCACCTATAACTGTACATCTAGTTTTATTTATTTTATCAATTTGAGTGCACCAGTGCTCAAAAAATACATACCTAGAGTCATTATATTTTCTTAACATATTGTTCTCACAATTGATATGAACTGTCCCTGTTTTAAAGGAGCTTTTAAAATTGTGGTATGAAGACTGTCATCAGATATTATAATAGCAGCCCCTGATTACTTTCTCAGTCCATTTCCTTGGAATACTTTTTTCATCCTTTCTACCTAAAGTGGCATCTATCTTTCATAAAGTTCAATGCTGACAGTCAAAAAGCAGTACGTTTTTGCTTTTTGAGTCAACTCTTTGATTGGAGAATTGAGATCATAAATATTCAGGATTGTTATTAAATTTTGTCCTCTGATTACTGTCATTTACTTGATTTTATATGGCTTGAGGATTTTTTTTAAACTTCTTCCTTCTTTGTAGTGTTTCTCAATCTGTGCGTCATGACTCCTTTGGAAGTCACATGACTCTTTCATAACAGTCACCTTAGACCATTGAAAAACACATATATTTATATTATAATTCATAACAATGGAAAATTATTAAAAAGTAGCAACAAATAAAATTTTATGGTGGGGGATACCCATCACATGAAGTGCTGTGTAAAAGCAACCCAGAATAAGGATGGTTGACAACCACTGCTTTATTCCTGAACTATTATTCTAGAATGTTTTATTCTTTTTTGTGCCTTGTGAGTAGATCATTTTTCCCTTCATTCTAAAGAATTCATTTAAGTATCTTGTTCCAGCATTGTAGGGGAGTACCAGGACAGAGAAGTAGGAGGGGTTGATAGGAGAATGGGCAAAGGGAATAGGGCTTTGGGAACTTATGTGGAGGGGGTAACCAGGAAAGGGAAAATCATTTGGAATGTAAACAAAGAATATAGAAAATAAAAAATTATAAAAAAAAGTATCTTCTTTAAAGCTGGAATAGTAGTCATAATTTGTTTTGTCAATTTTTATAATGGAAAATTCTCATTTTTTCCTTCAATACTGACAGGTTTTTTGGGTAAGTAATTGAACTGAATTGGCAGTTGCTATCTTTCAGAACTTGAAGAACATTATTTGAAACCCTTCTGGCTTCTTAAATTTCAGTTGAATAAACTGCTCTTATTCTAATGGCCATAACTTAACAAATAACTTGGTGTTTCCTTCTTGCTGTTTTCAATTTAACATCTTTGTTCTGTGAATTTAGTGTTTTGATAATAATATAGTTAAGATAGATTCTTCTCTGGTCCTCTCTCTCCCATGTCCCAGATACCTCCAGTTACTTTATTTATACTTATTTTCTTAACTGTAGGAAACTTTTGTGTTAAATTTATTTAAATATTTATTTGTCCTTAGAACAAGGTTCTTCAGTTTCACTGTCTACAAATTATAAGATTTATCTTTTTTGAGAGCTCTGTGTATCTTTTGGACTTTCACTTTTACTTCCCTATTATTTTATCTTTGTCTTTATTAGAATATTTTAGTCCTTTCACCTTGTCTTCAATATAAGAAAATATCATATTCTTGATTCATCATTTTGTAGAAACCTTCTATAATTTTATTTGAATAAGAATGTTTTTTATTTCTGGGAATTTCTCCAGTATTTTTGTCTCTGTATTGAATTTCTCCTCATTATATAGTGCCTTTGTTATTTTATTCAGCTGCTTTTATCCTTGATTATACTTATAAATCTTACTGTTTTACAGTACTTTTACATCATTCCTTATTGTTTTTAATTCACTGAAATTTTGTATAGTATATTTTGGTCATATTCTTCTGCTTCCTCAATTCTTTCCATACCAAACCCCATTTCTTACTCAGCCACAATTTTTCCTCTTTTTTAGAACCCCACCAAACATATATTTTACTCCCCATTTATTCATGGATATGTGCTTTCCACTGAAGCTTTGTCAATATATCAAAGTCCATGATATTAAAGAAAACTGACTCTCCCTATTTCAGCAGCTATCAATTTCTAACTATTATGAAATTGTAGAACAGTTAGTGCTTAAAATGATAGAAGACCTTGAATTCTTTTTATGGAGGTATATTTTACATTTGTAACATGCACAGGCATTATACACATACATGTAAGGTAATACTGTTATTACAGTTGATCTTGCTACATTTATCCTTAAAACAAGATAATTCTTGATTTTTAGGAAGTAAAATAAAATACTTCTATATAATAAAGATGAATTGCGATTTGGATATGGGAGTTAGAGTTATTTTCTGTTTAAAAATAATCTTATTGTAGAGGAACTTTAATCCAGCATCATGGCTGCTCTGGGAATGAATTATATGCAAAGAACTATTTCTGTGTGATCTGGCTTTAATGACAAAATCCTTCTGGCTAGAATATAGACACATCTTTAGTCATGTCTGTTAATCCTCCCACAAATGAAGGTAAGTTTAATTTCTTGAAGGAAGCATCCATATTAGAAAAGACATATAATTTAGGGGAAGACAAGGTACCAAATCAGAGAAATATTTGACAGAATTAGTCAGAGATAGGAGATGTTTGACTTTCACAATAACAGACAGGAAAGAGGTGACTTGAGAGAGCTGTGCACAGAGAGGGAGGAGATAGAGATTGGGAGGGAGAGAGGGGGGAGGGAAAGAGAGGAGAGGCAGTTTTACTAGCACAGTTTTACAAAGATAAATTTCACAGAAAATAACCTAGAAACAAGATAAGATAGAATGAGCCAGAGGATGAAATTGAACCAAACAGATTAAATGATTAAAACAGATTGTCAGAGTTAACTTGAGGCCAAGGAGAAAAATTCACTCAGATGACAAGAGGAGTCAGTTTCAATCAGACACCATGGAGAGAAGTTTTAGCCAGATGCTAAGTTGAACCATCCAGCTAGATTTCAGAAAGAACTAGGAAGGTTGAGCTTATTCATCAGTAAGTCATTTAATTGGATACATAAAAGAAACTTTTATATCTTATCCAATAGAAATTGAATTGGTAAATGCCTTCAATGTTGGTAAAGAACAAAAATATCAGTAAGTGCAGGTTAGAATTACTTCTCATCTAGTCATAGTTGTAGAAAATCTTGCCAAATATACTTTACATGAGAGACCTAGTTTCTCAAATGCTAGGGAGGACAATAGTACACAATCATGGTTCTTTAATTGTAGATTATAAGTAAGAAGCAGGACTGAGCTCTGCATAGAGACAGAGAAATGGTGAAAGCTACGTTAAAAAAAAGTTATCTTGCTATATATAATTTCCAAAACCAACTGGATGAGGAAGGTAAGATTATTGTAATCTGAGGTGTTGATGTCTGATTTTATCTTTGTTGGGGATATGACATATTCTTTCTTTTCCCCATTTGATTCTTAGGATAATGTGATGGCTGTTTTGTTGTCTGGAAGGAAATTCCTCTGAATTCATGATAGTTTAGTTATTGGGAGTTTTTAGGTAAAATATGCTCTTGATTTGCTGACTGACCTACTTGCTTCTGTCAGGATTGATATTGAGTTCCCTGAGAATGTCTGTTGGATTTTGTGGCTGAAATACAATGATAGTTCAAAAGACGGCTGGAGAAAAATTTCTGCATGATCCAAAGGAAATATTGGTAAAGAACAGGTTACAGAAGTTGTTCAGCTACAGAGATTGGGGTGAGACAGGGTAACTGGATTGTGAGGAGAGACAGAATGGTTGTACCAGCTTGTAATCCCACCAGCAGTAGAGGAATGTTCCTCTTTCTCTACATCCTCCTCAGCACCTGCTGTCTCCTGAGTTTTTGATCTTAGCCATTCTGACTGCTGTGAGGTAAAATCTCAGGGTTGTTTTGATTTATATTTCCCTGATGACCAAGGATGTTAAACATTTCTTTAGGTGCTCTCTGCCATTCTATATTCCTCAGGTGAAAATTCTTTGTTTAGCTCTGTACCCAATTTTTAAAATATGGTTATTTGTCTCTCTGGAATCTAACTTCTTGAGTTCTTTGTTCATATTAGATATTAGCCCTCTGTCTAAAATAGGGTTTGAAAAAGACATTTTCCCAATTTGTTGGTTGCCATTTTGTCTACTCTGAAAATCAGTATTCCTGCAGTTCCTCTTAAAATCAATATTCAGCGGTTCCTCAGAAAACTGGGCATAATACTACCACAAGGCCCCATTATACCACTCCTGGGCATATACCCAGAGGATTCCCCAGCATGTGTAATAAGGATACATGCTCCACTATGTTCATAGCAGCCCTATTTATATTAGCCAGAAGCTGGAAAGAACCCCGATGTCCTGAAATGGAGGAATGGATACAGAAAATGTGGTTTATTTACCCAATGGAATACTACTCAGCTATTAAAAACAATGAATTCATGAAATTATTAGAAAAATGGGTGGAACTGGAAAATATCATCCTAAGTGAGGTAACCCAATCACAAAAGAATACACATGGCATGCACTCTCTGATAAGCAGATATTAGCCCAGTAGCTTGGAATACCCAAGAAACAATTCACATATCAAATGATGCCCAAAAACATGGTAGGAGAGGCCCCTAGTCCTGGAAAGGCTCAATGCAGCAGTGTAGGGGAATACCAGGACAGGGAAGCAGGAGTGGGTTGATTGGGGAACAGGGGGAGAGAAGAGGGCTTATGGGACTTTCGTGAAGGGGGAACCAGGAAAGGGGAAATTTGAAATGTAAATAAAGAACATATCTAATTTAGGAGAGAGAGAGAGAGAGAGAGAGAGAGAGAGAGAGAGAGAGAGAGAGAGAGAGAGAGAGAGAGAGAGAAGAGAGAAGAGAGAAGAGACAGGATCGATGAATATCCCCTTAGGTTATATATTTCCCTGGCTGGAGTGCATCAGGTTTGGAATGCATACTAAGGTTGGTTACTGGTATAAAGCAATGAGTTGGCAGTGAGGTGAAGATGACATATTGAAGGGGATGGTCCTTATGTTCTACCAGTGATGGGAGCAAAAAAGGAGACTACAGAGCTAGAGGTACAAAAGTGTCATTGAATCCAGAGGAGAGGATGGATAAATGAAGATCCACACTTCTCCTACTTGTTTTCCTGGCCTGTGTCCCTATCATGGAATATCTACTACTGTGGATGCTAAGATAATGGTATGAGTGGTAGGGAGGAAGCAAGTTGGGGGAGAAGGTGTAAATAATCCATTAGAGATGGAGATCAGAGAGGTAGGGAGACTACATTAGGTGGTCTACAGCAGAGTGGAAGTTTGAGAAGGGAACTTGGAGGATCAGAAGTGGAGGTTAAAAGTGTCATCAGTCTACCTGCTT
This sequence comes from Apodemus sylvaticus, assembly GCF_947179515.1. Taxonomy (NCBI): domain Eukaryota; kingdom Metazoa; phylum Chordata; class Mammalia; order Rodentia; family Muridae; genus Apodemus; species Apodemus sylvaticus. Next base: position 76,485,351 of record NC_067495.1, on the reverse strand, counting down.
TCCTGGCCCATGTACTATCTGGGTTCCCAGAGAATGCTAGCAGCAGTTAGTAGCTGGGATAAATCAGTGAGTAATAGGAAGAAGATTTCGAGGAGATGATCTGTGTGAACCACTGGAAAAGGAGATTTCCTGATAAGAAGTCAAAGCAGGTTGTCTGCTACAGGTCTGGTGATGAGATTGAGGGCATTAGTTTTGGATAAGTGGATGGAAAATTGAAATTTTGCAGTTAACCTTCCTGCTTCCCTGGTTTGAGTGCAATGAATGTTCTTCAAGTAGATAAAAAATATGTGTAGCAATTGAAATATTCACTGTTCCCTAAATCTTTAGGACAGCATCTCAATGTCACTTGGAGGGTTTATTAATGACTATATGCACAAGATATTAAGGTAGAACAGAACATTTTTAAGTCTCTGGGGCATGATGGTAAAGCAACTATGGGTATCCTGAGGAGATGTGTTTTTTAAAATATGAATGTGTTTTCTTTCCTTGTCATTCCCAAAAGAATTAAAAGTGCTGTCCTTTCTAAACACCTTCAGTTCATAGAGGTACATAAAATAAAGCTCATTAGCAAAATAAAAGTTATCACTTACTTTGTATTATGTAGAATCTTCATGCCAAGCCTATAGGACAGCCTGGGAAAACAGCATGTCTTAAAGATAATATACCAAGCCATCCAAAATTAAATGACTTGGCTAACATTGTACTTAAGAATTACTTCAAATTGGCGGAGAAGCATCTTAAAAAATGTTCAACTTCATTAGTCATTAGGGAAATGCAAATCAAAATAACCCTAAGATTTCATCTTACACCAGTCAGAATGGCTAAGATTAAAAATTCAGGAGACAGCAGGTGTTGGAGAGGGTGTGGAGAAAGAGGAACACTCCTCCACTGCTGGTGGGGTTGCAAATTGATACAATCACTCTGGAAATCAGTCTGGCGGTTCCTCTGAAAACTGGGCACCTCACTTCCAGAAGATCCTGCTATACCACTCCTGGGCATATACCCAGAGGATTCCCCACCGTGTAATAAGGATACATGCTCTACTATGTTCATAGCAGCCCTATTTATAATTGCCAGATGCTGGAAAGAACCCAGGTATCCCTCAACAGAAGAGTGGATGCAAAAAATGTGCTATATATACACAATGGAGTACTATTCATCCATTAGAAACAATGAATTCATGAAATTCTTATGCAAATGGATGGAGCTAGAGAACATCATACTAAGTGAGGTAACCCAGACTCAAAAGGTGAATCATGGTATGCACTCACTAATAAGTGGATATTAACCTAGAAAACTGGAATACCCAAAACATAATCCACACATCAAATGAGGTACAAGAAGAAAGGAGGAGTGGCCCCTGGTTCTGGAAAGACTCAGTGAAGCAGTATTTGGCAAAACCAGAACGGGGAAGTGGGAAGGGGTGGGTGGGAGGACAGGGGAAGAGAAAGGGGCTTACGGGACTTTCGGGGAGTGGGGGGGGGGCTAGAAAAGGAGAAATCATTTGAAATGTAAATAAATTATATCGAATAAAAAAAATAAAGACTATTATAGCTGGAATTAAGAATAAAAAAAAAGAATTACTTCAAATATCATTTCCTTGGCTTTGCTATTCCAATGAGTCCTTGGTGTGTGCTAGACTAGAGAATGACTAGAGAATGACCTACATTTAATCCTTACAAAATTCTAATCTAAACTATGAGCAGAACATTAAATAAGGTGTTTTCAGAGTATTCTACTTTTCTTATGAGTACTTGATTTCTGTTTTTAATGTTTATAGTAAGTTAAACATTTCAAAATGAGTTCTTGGGACATTGTTTACAAGGTATTGGGAATTGTTATAGTCAATGTTGAAAATTGACATCATACCCAAACTGTGGGAATACCATGTGAATCCCGATCAATTTTATAGTTTTCTACAAACCTTAATGTAGTACTCTGGCCTACAATTTGTGAAAATACTGTTTTATTATAATGTATGGTGTATTCAGCTGTGTAGTAAAATATCTAAAACTTAGGAGCTACTATTCACTCTGAATACAAATATTCACAACCCAAATATAAAACCCCTTATAAAACATTATTTTACAGGATCTTATTAGTTGGAAAATCAGTTCTACTTTCTGAAGTTCCGCATGGGGCCAGAAGTAAGGATGAAACTGAATCTGTAAACATTTTGGCACTCATGGATCAGATCTATTATCCAATGACTTTGGTTGTTTTCCAAGTGGACTTACTATGTAATTACTAGGGGCTTCTCATATCATTTCACTTGATTTCTTCCCATGCTTTTTTTCAGAGGCAATGATAGAAACTAAGAAATTTTGAAATTTTATTTAAGGGTTTGATATAGTCAATAAATAAATATTTCTATAACATAAAACATGATGGATGACATGGGAATCTTGATAATTTTACTTATGTTTTAGGGCCATGAGTGAGTTCAGTCTTTACTTCAGTTACATATCACTATAAATTGCAGCTCTGTTCATGAAATTGTAGCCTCCATAGAACCAAGTCTATGGTGGTCAGTTCTGGACCAGTATTTACTTGATTTATTATTGGAGACTTGTAGTCTTCATAATGTTGATTATTTATAAATACTTCTAGTTTTCAGATATTATGGATTTTCTTTAAAAGGAAGAGAGATAGATTATAAGCTTACTTTTGAAAATAGCCAAAATCTTTAGAAATCATCTTTGTCCACTGTATTAGTAAGGACTCTCTAGAGTCACAGAATGCATGGGTAGTCTCTATATAGTAAGGGAATTTGTTGATGACTTACAGTCTCTAATCCAACTACCCAACAATGGTGAACAGCAGTTATGGATGGAAGTACAAGGACCTAAGTTGCTCAGTCCCACAAGGCAAGCAGGTATAGAAGAGAGTAAATCTTCCTTCTTCCAATGTCCTTACATAGGCCTCCAGCAGAGGGTGTGGCCCAGATTAAAGGTGTATGCAACCATGCCTTTAATCCCTGATGACCTTGAACTCAGAGATCTCCCAGTATTAATCTTCTAGAATCCATAGCCACTATGCCTCAAGCTCTCCATGCCAAGATCCCGGTCAGAAACTTGTATCTCTCAGTGTCCAGATTAGGATCACAGGTGAGCCTTCCAATTCTGGATTGTAGTCCATTCCAGATATGGTCAAGTTGACAAAGAGAAATAGCCGCTACATCCCCCATAACTCATCTAGGTCTGCCAGATAGCATATGTGGAAAAACTTGGCTGCTTGTACTGCAGTGTAAACCTTCTGCAGAGAAAGTTCTTTCCTGGGAAATATTTTATTGTCTTTGTATATAGTATTAAGATATATTTTTCAAATAACTAATGAGATTTTCTGTTGCTGTTTCTCCTCATATCAGTATATTACCAATTTCCAATTAGTGAAAATAGTAGCAAGCTTTGAACTACTTTACTCAGTGTATGCTGACTACTAGTTAATGATTTATTTTACAGTTACTTCTATTTCATATACTAGTATAGTATGATATATGGGATTGTGGTCTGTTTAGATAATTGCTTTTAATTAGAAAGGACATTGACAGTTATTTATGCATTATCTGTGGCTGCCTTCACACTACATTGGCAGAAAGTAGTGATGATTCCAGTCATTCTATATAGCCTGAAAATCCATATTTCAGTTTATACCTGAAGAACCAGATTGCAGTCTGTGCCTTTGGTAGAAATCTGTCCATTTCTGTTTTCATCAGTGGACTATATCACAGGGAAAAAATAATGTGTCTGCTTTCTTAATTCAATTGTGGTTGCATATGCTGGTAGTCATGTTTCTTAGGTTTATTGTCTGATACAATTAATAGAAATAGATGTGGGAATATTTCTAGATTTGGCACTCAATAGAAAAAGAAAAAGAAAATAAATCTATGAGAGGGGTTCAGGAATCTAATGGAATTCCAACCAAGTATCATAGGGATCTATGAAGTACTGATGGTCTATAGGTACTGTTTCAAGTTAGATGTGAGAGAAACAGTGTTTAATAATGCTACAATGATCACTGAATACAGGCTTAGTTAGAAAGCTTATGAACTCTTAGACTGTTCTGTAAACCAAGAATAATTACTGGAGAAGGATGGCCATTAACATTACTAATAGCACTCGACAGGACAGTTTTTGCAGATGTACCACAAAATCCATAATATTCATTGTATTATTTTATTGCTTTGTAATGCATATGAAATATTATAAACTGTCAATTTATTTTTTGGTTTTTTATGGATTATTATTTTATTGTACTTTTATAGTTGAAATTGTATAACAAGTATTGCTTCCTTTATTATTAAAAATTAGGTTGTATAATTTTCAATACATAATAAAATATATGCACATGCAAAAACATTTCTTTTTTATTTTATTTTCTATATTCCTTGTTTAAATTTCATATGATTTTTTTCCTTTCCTGTTCCACCCTCCGCATAAATCCCATAAGCCCTCTTTCATCTTCCCATTTCCCACTTCTCTGTCGTGATAATCCCCTAAATTGCTGCATCAAACCTTTCCAGGACCAGGGCCCTCTCCCTTCTTCTTGGGAATTATTTGATATGTGAATTGTGTCTTGGGTATTCAGAGCTTCTGAGCTAATATCCACTTATCAGTGACTGCATTCCATGACTGCTCTTTTGTAAATGAGTTACCTCAAGATGATATTTTCCAGTTCCAAATATTTGCCTAAGAATTTCTTGAATTCATTGTCTTTAATTGCTGAGTAGTACTCCATTGTGTAAATATGCCATATTTTCTGTATCCATTCCTCCGTTGAGGGACATCTGGGTTCTTTCCAGCTTCTGGCTATAAGAAGTAAGGCTGCTATAAAGATAGCAGAGCATGTGTCCTTATTGCATGCCAGGGAATCTTCTGGGTATATTCTCAGGGGAGCTATAATAGGGACTTCCAGAAGTGTCATGTCCAGTTTTCTGTGGAACTGCCAGACTGATTTTCAGAGTGGTTGTACCAACTTGCATTCCCACCAGCAGTGGAGGAGTGTTCCTCTTTCTCCACATCATTGCCAACACCTGTCTCCTGAGTTTTTAAACTTAACCATTCTGAGTGATGTGAGTTAAAATCTCAGGGTTGTTTTGATTTGCATTTCCCTAATGACTAATGAAGTAGAACATTTCTTAAGGTACTTCTCATCCATTCGAGGTTCTTCAGGTGAAAATTCTTTGTTTAGCTCTGTACCCCATTTTTAATAGGGTTATTTGATTCTCTGGAGTCTATCTTCTTGAGTTCTTTGTATATATTGGATATTAGGCCTCTGTCTGAAATAGGGTTTGGTAAACATCTTTTCCCAATTTGTTGGTTGATGTTTTGTCCTTTGGACAGTGTCCTTTGCCTTACAGAAACTTTGTAATTTTATGAGGTCCCATTTGTGAATTCTTGATCTTAGAGCATAAGCTATTAGTGTTCTGTTCAGGAATTTTCCACTGTGCCCATGTCCTCAAGGGTCTTCCCCAGTTTCTTTTCTAGTACTTTCAGTGTGTGTGATTTTATGTGGAGGTCCTTGATCCACTTTGAGTTGAGCTTAGTACAAGGGTTTAAAATGGTTCAATTCACATTATTCTACATGCTGACCTCCAGTTGAACCAGCACCATTTGTTGAAAAGACTGTCTTTTTTCCACTGTATGATTTCAGCTCCTTTCTCAAAGATCAAGTAACTATAGGTGTGTGGATTCATTTCTGGGTCTTCAATCCTATTCCACTAATTTACCTGCCTGTCGCTGTACCAATACCATGCAGTTTGTAACACTATTGCTCTGAAGTACTGCTTGAGGACTGCAATACTGATTCCCCTAGAAGTTCTTTTACTGTTGAGAATAGCTTTAGCTATCCTGGGTTTTCTGTTATTCCAGATGAATCTGAGAATTGCTCTTTCTATCTTTTTGAAGAACTGAGATGAGAATTTGATGGGGATTGCGTTGAATCTGTAGATTGCTTTTGGCAAGATGGCCATTTTAACTATCTTAATCCTGCCAATTCACAAGCATGGATCCATTTTCCGAGGTTTTTTTTTTTTTTTTTTTTTTTTTTTTTTTTTTTTTTTTTTTTTTTTTCTCTGATTTTCTTCTTCAGAGACCCGAAGTTCTTGTCATACAGATCTTTCACTTGTTTGGTTAGAGTAACACCAAGATACTTTATATTGGTTGTGGCTCTTGTAAAGGGTGTCATTTCCCTAATTTCTTTCTCAGCCTGCTTATCTTTTGAGTATAGGAAGGCTACTGATTTGCTTGAGTTGAATTTATAACCAGCCACTTTGCTGAAGTTGTTTATCAGCTGTAGAAGTTCTCTGGTGGAGATTTTTGGATCACTTATTAGACTATCATATCATCTTCAAGTAGTGATAGTTTGACTTCTTCCTTTCCAATTTCTATCCCTTTGACTTCCTTATGTTGTTTAATTGCTCTAGCTAGAACTTCATGTACTATATTGAAAAGATATGGAGAGAGAGGACAGCCTTGTCTAGTCCCTGATTTTAGTGGGATTGCTTCAAGTTTCTCTCCATTTAGCTTGATGCTGGCTACCGGTTTGCTGTATATTGCTTTTACTATGTTTAGGTATGGACCATGAATTCCTGTTCTTTCCAATACTTTTAGCATGAAAGGATGCTGGATTTTGTCAAAAGGTTTTTTCAGTATCTAATGAAATGGGCATATGTTTTTTTCATTGAGTTTGTTTATGTAGTAGATTGCATTGATGAATTTCCATATATTGAACCATCCCTGCATCCCTGGGATGAAGCCTACTTGATCATGGTGAATGATCTTCTGGATGTGTTCTTGGATTTGGTTGGCAAGAATTTTATTGAGTATTTTTGCATTTATATTCATAAGGGAAATTGGCCTGAAGTTCTCTTTCTTTTTTGGATCTTGGTCTGGTTTTGATGTCAGCATAATTGTGGCATTGTAGAATGAGCTGTGTAGTGGTCTTTCTGTTTCTATTTTATAGAATAGTTTAAACAGAATTGGTGTTAGGTCTTCTTTGAAGGTCTGATAGAATTCTGCACTATATCCATCTGGTCCTGTGATTTTTTGGGTTGGAAGACTTTCTATGACTTGTTCTATTTCTTTAGGGGTTATAGGATTGTTATAGGTTATAGATGATCAATTTGATCCTGATTTAATTTGGGTATTTGGTATTTGTCTAAGAAATTGTCCATTTGCTCCAGATTCTCCAGTTGTGTTGAGTATAGGCTTTGGTAGTAGGATCTGATGATTTTTGAATTTCCTCAGTTTCTGTTTTATCCCCCTTTCCATTTCTAATTTTGTTAATATAGATACTGTTTCTGTGCCTTTTCATTAGTCTGGCTAAGGGATTATCTCTCTTGTTTATTTTCTCAAAGAACCAACTCCCGGTTTTGTTGATTCTTTGTATGATTCTCTTTGTTTCTACTTGATTGATTTCAGCACTGAGTTTGATGATTTCAGTCTTCTAATCCTCCTGGGTGAATTCACTTCTTTTTATTCCAGAGCTTTCAGATGTGCCTTTAAGCTACCAGTGTATGCTCTCTCTAGTTTCTTTTTGGAGGCACTCAGGGATATGGGATTTTTCTCTTAGCACTGCTTTCATTGTGTCCCATAAATATGGGTATGTTGTGCCTTCATTTTTATTAAATTCCAAAAAGTCTTTGATTTCTTTCTTTATTTCTTCCTTGTCCAATGAAGCTTCTACCTTTTGATTCATGTTCTCCTGTATTTATTTAAGAGATTTATTTATGTCCTTTTTGTGTTCCTCTACAGCATCATGACAAGTGATTTTAAATACAAATCTTGTTTTTCTGGTCTGTTGGGGTATTCAGGGCTTGCTGTTGTTGGAGAATTGGGTTCAGATGCTCCCATACTGCCTTGATTTGTGTTAGTAAAATTCCTACATTTGTCTTCTGCCATTTATCTCTGGCATTAGTTGGTGCCGTTGTCACTGTATGGTTCTTGAACCTCTTATGAGCCTGTAAGGTTATTTCCACACCACTGGATGACTGGTTTCCCTAGCACAGATTGCTGATGTGCTACCCTACTCTTGGGTGCTGTTGGAGCCCTGGTGCACCTTGCTCTAAGCAATGTTATACTCAGGTTGTCTCTGTGTACCTGGTGCTACCTGTCTGCTCCATCAGGGAATGGTGGATGCTGCGGGGACCTTTTCCAAGGGCTGATCACTCTGCAGGGCAAATGTCCCCCAACAGAGCTGGCACACAAATGGCCCACAGAGCTGCCCAGGCCCTGGGCACAGGAAGAAGCAAGACTGGATGTGTCCCAAGTGATGTTAGACTCAGGATATCTCTGTGTACCTGACACTGCCTGTCCGGTCCATCTGGGAGTCTAGATGCCTGAGACCCCCTCCAAATGCTGATCAGTCTGCAGGGCAAATGTCTCTTTACCGGGCTGGCACACAGATGGCCTGCAGAGCTGCCCAGGCCCTGGGTGCAGCCAGAAGCCTGTTGGGCTGTGTCCTAAGCAATGATAGACTCGGGATATCTCTGTGTACCTGGTGCCGCCCATTTGGTCTGTCTAGGAATCAAGATGGCAAAGACCCCCATGCTGTCAAATAATTTAAATAAAATTATCTTTTAGCAGTTATATTTTTTCTTTAAAAAACATAGCAGATATTTGTTAGAAATTAATTATAATGCTTTATCTTAATTTGCCCCTTAAATTTGGGAATCCAAATTCTGAAGTTAATTGTCTCCACCTGGTTTTTGATTGATCAATAAAGAGCCAATGGCTGGACCAGAGGAAAGAGCCAGGACTTCTAGAGTCCCAGAGTAAGAATGAGGGGAGAGGAAGAGAGGATCAGCCATGAGAGGGGGTAGTAAAACCAATGCTGGAAAGGAAAATGAGGGAGTAATGGCTGAAATGTAGGAAATGAAGGAAAGCTGCCCAAAAAGGTCTTCCCAGAAGTATCTTGGGCAGCAAGATAGAAGGCTTCACAGAAAGAGCCAGGGCATCAAAGATAAAAATGTAGATTTAGGAGGATTTAAGTCAGGAATACTAGAGAGGTATACTTGCTGGCATCAGGTAGTTTTAGAAGTGTCCAGCCATTGAGTTAGTCAATGCCGATCAAAATAAAGTTGGTGTGTGTGTGTGTGTGTGTGTGTGTGTCTTTCATTTGTGACTCTAGAGGGCTCTGGTGGGTGGCTGCAAGACTGACCCACTGGGGGCATAGAGCAAATTAACTAATTCACTCTGCTACATCTTTCCAAAATGTTCCCATTATGTTCAGTGTGAAACTATAATATATGATCACTGAACATTCTTATTAAAGAAAAGAGTGGGGGTTCAGATGAGAAGAGAAGTGAAGAAGATCTGAAAAAATTTGGGGGAGAGTGAACCATTATCAAAATATATTGTGTAAAACATTCAATTTTCAATAAAAAAATTTAAACAAAAAATGAAGTAAGAAATTATACATATTATTATACAGCATTCCTGCTTTAGATGTTCAAGTTCAATCTATGTCAATTTAAATTTTATACCAAAGATTTAAAACTGTATTAAATTTTTCTGTGATCTTGCTATAATAGAGGGAATAAATCCATCATTTTAATGTTCTCTTTGGAGTTGTTATTTCAGACTAAACTTCTGAAAAAACAGGATATCTAACTGGAATCAAATTTAACTCTTATTGTTATTTTATTGAGATTTTATTGAGCTTCTTGCAATCTTGTTTTCCAGATACAGACTGTACATTGGCTGAGTTTGAAGGAAGATTGAATATTTTCTGTAATTTGTTCTAATTAATATACTTTCTCATATGCTAAATATTTAAAAGCAGCTTTGCAAAAATTCCTAACATGCTGGCATTCTTAATATCACTGTGCTTGTGTCAACTTTTTCAGTCTTTTGAGCTAGTTGCTTCTACAAATGGGGTACAGACAACACTCAAATGTATGCTTTATCATTACCTCATGAATGCCTTCAGCAACTTGGCAGATTTAAAGATACTCTATCAAGTTCTCCAGTTGTTCTCCCTACATGTTTAGTTCAAAACATCTGGGACTAAATTGTTTCCTTTCAGCTCATTGTGATACCTCCAGCACTTAAACAAATACAGACAATATTATCCATTCTAATCTTCTATACCAGATTTTTCTGCAGGCTGTTTGCAGCCATCATATGAGAAACATTTAGTGAATTCCTGCTGAGCAATTAGGAAGAAAGAGAAAAAGTAGAGAATTTGTTACTACATTAAAACACATAGGCAGACAGCTATGCAGTGAGATCATAGCTGCATGAAAACAAGGAATGTTTATCAAAAACCTGTTATAACTCCATAAATTCTATTTTCTTCAACCTAGCAAAACCATGTAATTTGAAGTGCAGGCTTTTTGTCTTTTCTTTCTTTCTTTCTTTCTTTCTTTCTTTCTTTCTTTCTTTCTTTCTCTCTCTCTCTCTTTCTATCGGTCTTTCTTTCTTTCTTTCTTTCTTTCTTTCTTTCCTTCTTCCCTTCTTTCTATACCAAAGCTTGCATAAAGATTTATTTTATCATTGATGGCATTTATGAATATCAATTTTATAAATTCTGTCACCTAAATTTATATAGCATTTATTATTGATATAAAATTTATTAAAACCTGCTAGAAAATATGAGTACTGTGACTACCTAGTTAGTCTGACTGTATTTTCTTAATTTTACTCTATATAAATAATAGATCCTTTCTATTACCACTTTCTTATACTGTGGTCTAAAAGGAACCATGACAGAAAGTACTTGTATCACAATCCTTTATAAGTAAAAGTAAGAATGTAGTAACTATGAAAGACAGGTGATATGTGTGCAGTTAACTGTAAAGTTTATTTCCATGCTGACTGCTTAGTACTTATTGCTGGACTGTTCTTAGTTGCTGTTATTGAATTGGTATCAACAGAAGATTGAATTTGCTCATCAGTATCCCTCCTGCTATTACTTGCCAAAATGTCCCACTCATTGTCATTGCCCCCCCAGCAGTATAAGCTTGTCAGGCCTTCTAGGCAAGCACTGGCCACTGAATTATATAATGAACCTGTGTTTGTTGAAACACGGTGAAGCTATGTAACTCCTGTTTAATTTGAACACATAGAAGATTGTACAAATGTCAAACTACATTAGATGAACATAGAGACAAAAAGATGGACGAATAATCCCTGTTGTAGAAAAGGGCTGGGATTGAAATGTTATAAATACTGTCATAAGAATTTATGAAAAAAAATATTTCATACTTATCATTGTAGTACTTTGGAGGATAAGAAATAGGGATCTGATTACCCTCTAATTCAATCTATATTAAGAGCTTTTATATAAAATTTTGATCTCCTTTATTCATAAAAAGACCTTCCTGGGTAGAGGGGCGGTGGCAGCAGCAACAGCAGCAGTGGCTGGTACAGAGGAAGGGCCATCAGCAATGGAACCAAGGTGATAAGGTCCAGGCAGGCCCTGCGCCCACGACCATTGACCATCACTGGCCAGCCAGGCTGCAAGCAGCAGCAGATTTACAGCGCCTTTCACCACACAGAAGCCACTTCAGAACTCTGCCTCCTACCAGTCAGTTACGAGAGACTGGCCTCCATCTTGGTTCTCAGATGCCAGAGAGATCAGACAGCCTGAGGTACACAAACATATCCCGAGGCCAACATCACAGGGTGCTAAGCCCACTGGGCTTTGGCCTGCATCCAGGCCCTGGGCTATTCGGGGGCCATCGGGGTGCCATCAGGGTGCCAACCAGGCCAGGAGGTTGTTTGCCCGGCCCAGCACGCTCTGCCATTTTGGCTACTGGAAGCCAGAGAGTTCTAGCAGGCAAAGCCTGCTAACAGGCATAGCCCTAGGCTAACATAGCCAGGGTATAGACCCAGAAAGACCCTGGACTGCCCCCAGGACCTGGGCTGCTCAGTTGGCCATCTGTGTGCCAACCCAGCCAGGAGGTTGTGAGCCCAGCAGACTCTCCCTGCGCTTTCAGGGAGCCTGCACACTCTTCAATTCTGGCCACCTGACAGACCCAATTAACACTCATAGCCCGAAGGGAAGTTTGCTCAGGACTTGGCCTGCCAGGCTTCTGCCTAGACTCAGGGCCTCAGCAGATGGGCTAGTCTTGTGTGCACCAACCCGGTTGGGAGGTCGGATGCCCAGCAGAGTGATCAGCATGCAGAAAAGGTCCCATAGCATAACCCTCAGCACTCCCTGAAGAAGCAAACAGGCACCATCTGGTTCACAGACACAATTTGGGGCAAAGCACACTAGGGCTGCAAGGGCACCCAAGAGGAGGAGAGCATATCAGCAATCTGCTACAGGGGAAACACAGCCATCCAGTGTTGTAGAAATAGCCCTAGAGCCTCTCAGGAGGCTCAAACACCAGCCAGACCAACTAACGCCAGAGAATAAGAGAGCAAAGGGCAAATGCAGGAACACTACGAACAGAAATGTAGGCAATATGGCAGCTTCTGAACCAAACTCTCCAACATCAGCAAGTCCTGGTTATGCCAATACACCAGAGAAACAAGATTTGGATTTAAATCACTGGTCATGATGCTGCTAGAAGAACACAAAAAGAACATAAATGAATCTCTTAAAGAAATACAGGGGAACATGAATAAGCTATAAACCCGTATAATGGAAACACAAAAATCACTTAAAGAAATTCAGGAGAATAAGGCTCAAGAGATAGAAGCCAATAAACAAAAAAAGAAAAAAAAACTTAAAGAAATGCAGGAGAACTTGAGTCAACAGGCAGAAGTCATGAAAGAGGAAACACAAAAATCTCTTAAAGAATTAAAGGAAAACACAAACAAACAAAAGAAGGAACTGAGCAAAACCATCCTGGATCTAAAAACAGAAGTAGAAACAACTAAGAAATCACAAAGGCAGACAAATTTGGAGATAGAAAACGTTGAGAAGAGATCAGGGACCATAGATGCAAATATCAACAACAGAATACAAGAGATGAAAGAAAGAATCTCAGATGCTGAAGATACCATAGAAACCATTGACTCAACTGTCAAAGAAAATGCAAAATGCAAAAAGCTTGTATCCCAGAACAACCAGGAAATCCAGGATACAATGAGAAGACCAAACCTAAGGATTATAGGCATAGATGAGAGTGAAGATTTACAACAGAAAGGGCCAGCAAATATCTTCAACAAAATTATGGAAGAAAATTTTCCTACCTTAAAGAGAGAGATGTCTATGAATATACAAGAAGCCTACAGAACTCTAAACAGACTGGACCTGAGCAGAAATACCTCCTGTCACATAATAATCAAAACCCCAAATGCACTAAACAAAGAAAAAATATTAAAGGCAGTAAGAGAAAAAGGCCAAGTAACATATAAAGGAAGACCTATCAGAATCACACCAGACTTCTCACCAGAGACCATGAAAGCTAGAAGATCCTGGACAGATCTCATACAGACTCTAAGAGAACACAAATGTCAGCCAAGACTACTATACCCAGCAAAACTCTCATTCAGGAGACAGCAGGTGTTGGAGAGGGTGTGGAGAAAGAGGAACACTCCTCCACTGCTGCTGGGGTTGCAAATTGGTACAACCATTCTGGAAATCAGTTTGGCGGTTCCTCCAAAAACTGGGCACCTCACTTCCAGAAGATCCTGCTATACCACTCCTGGGCATATACCCAGAGGATTCCCCCCGCATGTAATAAGGATACATGTTCCACTATGTTCATAGCAGCCCTATTTATAATTGCCAGATGCTGGAAGAACCCTGGTATCCCTCAACAGAAGAGTGGATGCAAAAAATGTGCTATATATACACATTGGAGTACTATTCAGCCATTAGAAACAATGAATTCATGAAATTCTTAGGCAAATGGATGGAGCTGGAGAACATCATACTAAGTGAGGTAACCCAGACTCAAAAGGTGAATCATGGTATGCACTCACTAATAAGTGGATATTAACCTAGAAAACTGGAATACCCAAAACATAATCCACATATCAAATGAGGTACAAGAAGAATGGAGGAGTGGCCCCTTGTTCTGGAAAGCTTCAGTGAAGCAGTATAGGGCAAAACCAGAATAGGGAAGTGGGAAGGGGTGGGTGGGAGATCAGGGGGAGCGAAGGGGGCTTATGGGACTTTCGGGTAGTGGGGGGCCAGAAAAGGGGAAATCATTTGAAATTTAATTAGAATATATATCAAATTAAAAAAAAGAAAAAAATAAGTGAACATTAGCCTAAAAGCTTTGAATGCCCAAGATATAATTTACAGACTACATGAAGCTCAAGAAGAAGGAAGAGCAATGTTTGGGTGCTTCAGTCCTTCTCAGAAGGGGGAACAAAATACTCACAGGAGCAAATATGGAGACAAAATGTGTAGCAGAGACTGAAGGGAAGGCCATTCAGAGACTGCCCCACCTGGGGATCCATCCCATATACAGACACCAAACCCAGACACTATTATGGATGCCAAGACATGCTGACAGAAGCCTGAGATAGCTGTCTCCTGAGAGGCTCTTTCAGAGCAAGGCAAATAAAGAGGTAGATACTCACAGCCTACTGTGACTGAGCATGGGGACTACAATGGAGGAATTAGAGAAAGGACTGAAGGAGTTGAAGAGGTTTGCAACCCCATAGGAAGAACAACAATATCAACCAACTAAACCCCTCCCAGAGCTCCCAGGGACTAAACCACCAACCAAAGAGTACACATGGAGGGACCCATGGCTCCAACCGCTTATATAGCAGAGGATGGCTTTGTTGGACATCGATGGGAGAAGAGGCCCTTAGTCCTGGGAAGATTCTATGCTCCAGTGTAGGGGAATGCCAGTGCAGGCACATGGGAGTTGGTGTGTGGGTGGGTGAGCACCTTCATAGAAGTAGGGTGAGGGAGAATGGGATAGTGTTTCTGGAGGAGAAACCAGGAAAGGGGATAGCATTTGAAATGTAAATAAATAAAATATCCATTAAAATAAATCTATCCTGTACAAAATAAAAAAAAGACCTTCCTGATAGTTTGCAATATTTATTCAATAAGCACTTTTTTGGTTCCATAATCTATGAAGAATAAAATCTCAGGCAACAACTCATGTTGGAGAGGATGTGGAAAAGAGGAAAACTCCTCCAGTGCTTGTGGGATTGCAAACTGGAAAAACTACTCTGGAAATCAATCTGGAGGTTCCTCAAAAAACTGGAGGTAGATCTTCCTGAAGACTTACCACTCTTGGGAATATAGCCAAAAAATGCCCTACCATACTGTAGGGGCAGGTGTTCCACTATGTTCATAACAGCCTTTTTTGTGATGACCAGAAGCTGGAAACGACCTAGATGTCCCATGACAGAAGAAAGGATACCGAAAGTGTGGTTCATTTAAACAATAGAATTCTACTCAGCAATTAAGAAAGAGGACAACCTGAGTTTTGCAGGCAAGTGGATGGAACTACAAAATATAATCTTGAGTGAGGTAACTCAGACACAAAAGGACATGCATACTATGAGCTCACTAATAAGTGGATATTAATAACAACAACAGCAGCAGCACCAACAAAAGCATAGAATGCCCAAGAAAGATGCAGTCCACAGAACTCTAAAAGGTCAACAAGCTGAAGTACCCAAGTGAGGACACCTCAGTCCCAATCAGGATGGAGAAGAAAGCAATCACAGGTGAGAGGGAGAAAGGAACCTGGAAGAGAAAGTAGACAGGGTGGGGAGAGGGGAAAGAGGGGGAAGAGGGGAACGAGGGTGGGAGAGAGGAACCTTATGTGACATAGGGAATGGAAAAGGCTGAGGGCCACCAGAAGGAATGGAAACAGCCTCAGGAGATAGGAGGTCTGGGGGTACCCTCCAGAGTTCACCAGTGTCCTGGGAGGGGAGAGTCTCACAGAACTAAAATGGATAAACCTTAGATGAAATGCCTGACAGTAGGGAAGGGGAACTTTTGGAGCCCACCTCCAGCAGGAAGACAGGGCTTCAAATGAGGAGAGGGAGACATCTCACAGTCATAACTCTGAACCATGATTGTTCCTGTCTCAAAGAATTACAGGGATGGAAATGGAAGGGAGGCCAAGGAAAAGAGGGTCCAGTGACAGGCTCAAAGTGGGATCCAGCTCAAGGGGAGGTTCCATGGCATGACACTATTAACGAGACTATGAAGCACTTACAAAAAGGGACCAAGCATGGCAGCACTACAGAAGACTCAACCAGCAGCTGAAAGAGTCAGATGCAAATATTTGTACCCAAGGAATGGACAGAAGCTGCTGAACCCTGCTGTTGAATAAAGGAAATCTGAATGAAACTGAGGGTGCCCCTGTGTGAGGACCAGCAGTCTCCATTATTTTGGACTCCCAGGATCTGTCAAACACTGCACCACCAAACAGGCAGCATACATCAGCTGATATGAGGCCCCTAGCACACATACAATAGAGGACCGCCATGTCTTTGTTTATTCAGAGATGCTGCACTCAAGACACTGGAGACCCCAGGGAGTTTGAAGGTCAGTTTGGATGGGGGGTAGGGACATCAAAGTGGAGACAAGGGGAGGAGAGGAGGTATGGAATCTGGATTTGTCAGAGGGTGGACAAAGAATTCCAAAGAATTATATGCTTGTAATTTAGATTGTAAATAGCCAATCTAAAAATGGTCCATACTTCCTGGTTCCACTTGGATAATAATCTTAATAAAATATAAGTCAAAACTAGTTAGTGTTTTCCAGACATTGTTAAAATAAGGAGATTGTTGTAGATTTAACATACCAATAGAATTAATCCTTGAATTCTGGTTTTCATAAAACTATTCCATTCCATAACTGCATCAAAGTTAATATTTTAATTATAATATTATATTATAGTATTGAAAGATGAAAACTGGGATATGAGAAACTGAGTTAGGAGTATACAAGTTCTCTTCACTTTGTTAAATTTTTGAGGTTCATATTAGAAACCAGGTGCTGCTGTATGTGGGCATGTTGATATTTGTGGACCATGTTACTACCAAAGGCCATGCTAATGTCTATGATGTGTGGTGTAGCATGAAGCCATGTTGATGTCTATGGGTTATAAATGCCACTTGGGGCAGTGTTACTATGTATAGCTACCTGAAGCCAAGTTAGGGTTGTGTGGGGTCTCCTGAAGTCTGTATTCATATTGATACAAGTATCCTGCACTGCCACCTGAGTCTTGATGTTCATGGAATATGGTGCAACATGTTCAGGTTTGTGGTCCTACTGCAGCTGGGGTTCATGTTGATGTCTGTGATCAGTACTCCTATGAGTGGCCATGCTGAGGCACATGACATGTGATATCACCAGAAATTATGTGGAAGTCCTGGAGCCATGCTCCCACAGGTTTTAAAGAACAATGAAACTATGTTTTCAAAGGTATTGCTCCATAGATAAGAAAGGGAATCATAGGGTTCGGTAACAATCTCTCTCGTCTTTCTCCCAAATTAGCAGCCTAGACAAGAAGACATCTAAGAGATCTATTTTTTCAAATCATTTAAATTATTTTACTTACATTCTAAAAGTTACCCCTCTTCCCTGGTTCCCCCGCCTTCACGAGTTCTTCACACCATCCTCCTCTACCCCACCTCTGAGAGGGTGCTTCTCCATCTGCCCACCCACCCCCACCTCTCTTCTACCAGTATCCATCTTCCATGAGACATAAAATTTCCACAGGATTAAGAGCATCTCCTCCCACTGAGATTATACAAGGCAGTCCTCTGCTTCACATGTACCTGGGGCCACAAAGCAGCCCAGGTATGTTCCTTGGTTGGTGGCCTAGTCCCTGGAAGTTCTGAGCAGTCCAGTCATTTGATACTATAGTTCTTCCTATGATGTGCAATATCCCTCAGCTCCTTCAGTCCTTTCCCTAACACTTTCATGGCGATTTCCCAAACACAATCCAATGGTTGGCTCTAAGTGTCTCCATTTGTCTCACTCAGTTGCTGGTAGAGCCTCTCAGAGGACAGGCTAGGTTCCAGTCTGTAAGTACAACATGGCATCAGTAATAGTGCCTGCTCATGGGATGGATCCCAAGTTGGGTTGGTCTCTGGATGGCCTTTCCTTCCATTTCTGTTTTATTTTCAAAACCTTGCATTTCCTTTAGACAGGAACAATTCTGCATTAAAACCTTTGAAGATGGCTGTGTGGCCCACTTTCTCAAATGAGATCCATTTCTATCTATAGAAGGTGGCCTCCTCCAGTTCTATCTCCACACTGTTGGGCATTTTGGCTAATGTCAGGCCCATTGAGTCCTGGTAAGTTCTAACATCCTTGCTCTCTGGGTCTTTCTAGAGGTTTCCTCTGCCCCCTAACCCCCACTGCTGCATATTTCAATTCATTCTCATGGCCCTCTTAGTGTCCCTCCTGTCTCTCCCCATGTCTAATATGTGTTAGACTTACATTTTTTGTTTTGTGTGTTTATTTGGGAATTTTTCTTTTCTCTTTGCTGGGTGGGTCACAAGGGTCAGGGGACAGGCCTTAGAAGACTGAGAAGTGTGATCAGGGTGCATTATGTGAAAAGTCCCAAATAATTAATAAAAATATTATCTTGGAAAAAGATTTATGTACAAGTATAGATACCCAACAAATATTTTGATAATCATTTGGCTTATAACTATGTGAACATATTGTATAGTGTGTAGAAATAGAAACATATAGGATACTTAGTAATTAATTGGAAGAGTGACTTAGCCTATAGCCAGATCAAGTAAAGTTTGAGATGAGATAAAGAGAGAGAGAGAGAGAGAGAGAGAGAGAGAGAGAGAGAGAGAGAGAGAGAGAGAGAGGATGGAGGGAGGGAGGAGAGGAGAGAGGAGAGAGGAGAGAGAGAGCAGTATATATAGTATTTATTGCTATGGTTTTGAAGTCAGCAAGGGAAAGAGCACAAATAAAAACAAAAAGAGGATAGAAAATTAGAAGACAATAAGACAATTAAATACTATTAAAGTGAAAGAGCTTATAAAGAAGCAATTTTAGAAGTAGTAATAATTTCTACTTTAAAAAATGCCCATTACATATCCTAACAAAGATGAAAAGGGATCAGATAATTACATGGAATCAAATACAGAAACAGTTTTTTTTTTTTCCAACTAAAGCTTTATTGAATAAGAACACAATAGGGAAAAGGGAGGAATGGGACTGGTCAGCTATGCAGGGCTGTCAGAGGGAAAGGCTGGGCAGGATGAACTGATTTATAATAAACTAGCGGACGGGCAGGTCAGCAAAGCAGAGCCAGGAAGCAGCAGAGGCTTGTATCTAGTGATGAGGAGGAGCCACTTGGGAGATGGTGATGAATTGGAACAATTCGCTGAGCAGTGAATTGCTATAGACGGCCAAATCCAGCAGCTCCGGAGTGATGCGCCTCTCAGTACCTCTGCGTTGGGCCTCATTGCCAGCCAGCTCCAGCAGCCTGCGGGTGAGGAACTCCAGGATGGCGGTCAGGAAGATGGGTACTGTTTCACTGAACCTCCGGGCATGGCCGTCCTCCCTCAGATGTTGTTCCACCAGGCTCACGGCAAAGATCAGCTCAGCTCTGGAGGTGCGGGAGCGACGGCGGCAACTTGAGGACTCTCTGAGATTGTTCTTTCTGGTCTTGGGCATGATGGTCTCAGTGCGATGCCACAGGACGACTTGGCTCCACTTGGCTGCTCTGTGCTGTCCTGATTGCTCTCTGCTATCCTGCTACAGGGCTGTGGGCCTCAAGTTGAAGTCCAACGCCCAACTTCTCCCTTTGTACCGGACTATGTAACCTAGCAACCCTTCATTGGTCGCAGCCCACTCCCCCGGTCTTCCACTGATGACGTGGATGGTCCAAGCCAGAGCTCTCAACGGAATGAGGTCATCATTTTGGCACGTGCAAGGAAACTTCAGGAAATCCAGTGTCAGCCATTTTGTGCTGCCTCATAATTCTCTACAATGTCTACTGACATCCATGTTTTAACTTACTCAGATAACTGTTTCAGCACTGTGTTGTCAGTACAGAAACTTGTCCTTAAGGACATCTATTCTTATACATGTTCAAGGAAATTGTGGTTTAAGAAACAGGAAGACTGTTCTAATCTGATTTCTTTCAGTATTCAAGATGGGCAAAGGAGATGCCCTTTTTCTTTTTGTTTCAGTTTGTTTCTTTTCTTTTCCATGTTTTACTGAAAATAGACTCTTTTCTTATACAATATGTTCTAATTACAGTTACCTCTCCTTCTATTTCTCCCAGTTTCTGCAACCTCCCCTCCAAATATGATCTACTTCTTTTCTGCCTCTAAGAAAACAATGGCTTCTGAAGACAACAATAAAGCATAACAAAACAATATAAATAAGTTAAAACAAAGCCCATTACATTGAATTTGGACAAGACAGACCAACAGAACAAAAAGATATCCAAGAGAAGGTACAATAATTAGCGACCCACTAGTTCATACACGCAGGAGTGTTCCATAGGGAAACTTTACTGAAAGCTCTGAAACCTATGTTGACCTTAGGCTTTCTGCTTCATTCTCTATGAATTCATATGAGCTTTAATCAGTTATTTTTGGGGGCTCGTTGTTCTCCTGGTAGTCTCCATCACTTCTGTCATTTCTATTCTCTCTTCTTCCTCTTCTGTGTAGTTCTATGATATCTAATGGTATGAACTTAATGGAGACATCTCTTTGAGTAATGTCTGGTTGTATGTCTGTGAATTTGCTCCCATCTGCTGCAGAAAGAAGCTTCTTTGATAATGGCTGAATAAAGCATTGATCTAGGAATATAGCAGAATATAGATAGGAAATATTTCTTTTTAAAGATCCTTGTTTTAAGAATCAATAATAGTATTTAGTTTTACCTTAGGTCTCTAAACTATCTAGTCTCTCGGCTTTGATAATCCAATCAGTATCATTTATGGATTCTATGTTGGTTTTAATCAATAAGACCCCCTTAGACCCAGGGAACACCACTACTACAAGGTTTGGTCCTTTTGGAGTAGTTATGGCCCTGTTGGAGGAAGTGTGTCACTGATGTTGAGCTTTGGGGTTTGAAACATTCAAATTGGGTCGAGTGGGTCTCTCTTTCTCCTGCTGATATAGATATCACCTACCTTACCAGCATCATGTCTTCCTGCTTGCTGCCAAGCTGCCCACCATAATAATGGACTAAGCCTCTAAACTGCAAGCCACCCTCAATTAAATGCTTTTCATTATAAGATATGCATGTCTCATAATGCCTCTTCACAGCAGTAAAACACTAAGACAGAAGTTGGGACTAGGAACTAGAGTATTGCTGTAATAGCTCTGAGTATACATCTGTTTGAAGGAATTGGGAACATTTGGGGGACTTTGGATAGGAAAACACTTGAATGCTTTAAATGGGGCATAATTGGCCATACTAGTAGTATTATAAAAGACAGGGGTGATAAGAGTGATTTGAACTCTGTGGGCCTAGCTCAAGAGATTTCACAGGAGGAGAATATTAATATGTGGACCAGAGAGGGTTCTTGTAATATCGTGGCAAAAAAATGTGGCTACTTTCTGTCCTTTTCAAAAAAAAAAAAGGTGCTTTCTGGATCTAAGGTGGACATATTGATTATAACCAACATAGAACCCATACATGATACTGATTGGATTACCAAAGCCCAGAGACTAGATAATTTAGAGACCTAAGGTAAAACTAGATACTATTATTGATTCTTAAAAAACAAGGATCTTTAAAAAAAATATTTCCTACCTATATTCTGCTATATTCATAGATCAATGCTTTATTCAGCCATGATCAAAGAAGCTTCTTCCTGCAGCAGATGGGAGCAAATTCACAGGCCCAATTCAATTTTGCTTGAGGCTAAATTGAATTATGAATTGACAGCTTTAAACAGAAAAGACTTTCTGACAGCCTATCATTGACTATATAATGCAGTTATTAGTGGCTATAATTATGCAGATCTAAAATGAAAAGGAGTAGGCTGAGCAAGGAAAAACACAAAATGTAAAGTTTTAGAAAAAAAGTGGGGGGGGGGGAAACACCAAGAAGTATAAACAGATTAAAGAAAAGGGTTATGCTAAATGTAGGAAGGCTGTAACCAAAAAACCTTATAACTTGTGAAGAAGAATTTTTTTTAATTAAAACGATATTTAAAAATGTTAAGGCCTGGTATGGTTGTATACACCTTTAATGCCAACACTCAGAAGGCAGAGGCAGGTAGATCTTTAAGTTCTTGGGCAGCCTGGTCTACATTATGACTTGTAGGGCAGACAAAGTTAGGCAGGGAATGAAATCATAGAAACAGAAATCTGGGGAAAATATAATTGAAGGAGGGGCTATGTTTCTACCCTAGCAAACAGCAAACTTGGAGCTCTGGCCATGTGGTTCTAGATTTCTATTTAAGGATGAAAAAAAGAGGTTATTGAATCTCCTTCCAAAACCAAGGAAAGCCACTGGGGCTAAGCATATGTCAAAGACATTCCTTTATGGAGGCCTAAGGAAACCATTGTGTGAAGTAGTAAGCATGAAGCCTGAATTGCCTTGGAGACCTGAAGTCAGAGAAAACAGATTTGTAGGCTACTTGCCAAGGAAAGCTGCTATCAAGGAGTGGCAAGAGAAAAGTATGAGGTTCAGTCAATGAAGATGAAAAGGATTGAAGATATGAAAAGCACTTTGACATCAGACATGGAAATGCATAAGTTGGAGTTTGCTCAGTTGATTTTAGTTCTCTGGTCTAGAATTTCCACACAATACTTCCTTCCCTCACATTTGGAATGGTAATATATATCCTAATCTATTATAAGTTGTAAATATGTGATCTGCTTTTTCATTTTGATTTTACTGGGATTTACAGTTAAGAGGTTGACATAAGTCTCAGAGGAGACTTTGAATTTGGACTTATAGACTGAGTTTAGACTATGATAGATTATAGATGGGGACTTTTGAAGTTAGGCTGAATTCAGTTTTGCATTCTGATATGGCTATATTCCTATGGGAACTAGGGAGTGGAATGTGGTGGCTTGAATTAAAATGTCCCTCATAGACTCTCATATGGAGTAGCACTGTTAGGATGAGCCTTGTTGGAGTGGGTATGGTCTTGTTGGAGGAATTTCATTACTGGATGTGGGCTTTATGGCTTCAAATATTCCAGGCCCAATGTCTCTCTCTTCTTGCTACCGACTGATCTGGATGTAGAACTCACAGCACAGTGAAAACTCTCAGTACATGTCCAGAACAATATCTGCCTGCATTCCACTGTGTTTCCCTCTATGACAATAATGGACTAAGACCCTGAACTATATGACAGCCCAGATTAAATGTTTTTTTTTTGTTAGAAGTTTCCATGGTCATAGTTTCTTTTTACAGCAGTAGAAAGTCTAAGATGTGTTTCATCTCATGGAATGGGTCTTACACCAAGCCAGACATAGATTGGTTGCTCCCAAAAGCTTTGTGGCCTTTACTGCTCTAGTATATTTTGCAGGCAGCACAGCATTGTAGATCAAATATTTTGTAGTTGGTTTGGTGTTTATGTTTCACTTTTGGTAGTATGCAGGGTACCTTTTCACACCCAAAACACTATAATGTCGAGGTTCTATGTAGGCACCAGCTAAACTTCTTTATGGTCAATGCATTGTGTGGGTATTTTCTTTAGCAATAGGGGTCTTTCTGTCAGTCTTTTGAGAACAATCTAATATTTTGGCAACAGCCTGGTCTGTTTGGAGATTTGGGGAATGATATTGCCAACAATTAAATTGGATGTAACACATTCCTGATACTGGAAACTTCATTTTGTGACAAATGATGAACAGCTGAGTCTCTATCTCCTCCATTATTGGAGAAACGTTTAGAATCACCTTTATATATTTTAGGATGTTTCCACTCTACTTGACTTCCATACTACCCCTCAAATGCCCCTCAATTCTAACATTTCCCCCTCAATTTCTCCCTTCATACCCTCCCTCAACTGTATGTTTCTTCTACCTCGCTACTCTAATCTACATTTCTATCCACCTTCCCTAGTTCACTCATAACATCTATTCTATTTTCCCATCCCAGAGAAATCTATGTGTCTCCCCTGGTCCCTTCCTCTATACCTAACTTGTGTGGATCTATGGATAAGAGCTTCTTCATTTATTCAACAAAGATATCCACATATAAGCAAATACGTATCATATTTATATTTTTGGATATGGGTTATCTCATTAGGAATAATTTTTTTCTAGTTCAGTCTAATGCCATATAGCTTGTTAAATTTTTATTTTTTAAAGAGCTGAATAATACTCCATTGTGAAGCTATGGCAAATTTTCTGTATCCATTCTTCCACTGATGAACATCTTGGTTGTTTTCAATTTCTGGCTATTATGAATGGAGAAACACTGAACATGGTTGAACAAATATTCTTGTCATAGGATGAAGCTTCCTTTAGGTAAATGTGCACTGCAAGAGTTGTATAGCTGGATCTCCCGGAAGATAAATTTCCAAATTTCTAAGGAACTTCTGCAATTATTTCCATCCTGTATATACACAAATTAATACTCCAACCAGCATTGGATAAGTGTTCCATATGCTCAACATCAATTAACACTATGAGTTGTCATTATTTTTTAGTGTTATTAATTTTTAGTCAAACTGACATGTATAAACAGAACCTCAAATTATTTTTTATTTGCATTTCTCTGGTCACTAAGGATGGTGAATAAGTCTTTAAGTATTTCAAATCCATTTGAGTTTATCTAATAAGAATTCTCTGGGATCCAGGCAATGGTGCAGGCTTTAATCCCAGCATTTGGGAGGCAGAGGCAAGCGGATTTCGGAGTTTGAGGCCAGTCTGGTCTACAGAGAGAGTTCCAGGACAGCCAGGGCTACACAGAGAAACTCCGTCTCAAAAAAAGAAAAAGAAAAAAATAAAAAAGGAATGAATTCTCTGTTTAGACCTGTTTGCTGTTCTGAAAATAGATTTGTTTGTATTTTTTATTTCCAATTTCTTGTATTCTTTATATTTTATATACAAGTACTCTTCCAGATGTGGAATTGGAAGGAAAAAAATAGTTCCACTCTATAGACTGTTGCTTTGTCTGAATGATACTCATCTTTGCCTTATACAAAATTTTCAGTTCCAGGATGTCTTAATATTAATTGCTGAACTTAGTACCTGTCCTGATGTATTCTGTTCAGAAAGTATGATCCTGTGGAAGTGAATTACAGGCTATTCCCCATTTTCACATCTATCATTTTCAGTGTATCTTGTTTTATGTAGGTGTATTTGATCTATTTGAATTTGAGTATTGAATTATAGGTGATAAGTGTGGACCTAGGTACATTCTTTAACATGCAAACATCCAGTAGATGTATATGTTAAAATAAGTCTTTAAAATTTGGAAATTAAAGGAGGCAAAATAATTGGGGAAATGTTGAGAGAGAAGAAAATACAAATGAAAGTTATACAGATTTCTGGATTCATAAGTGTGGATATTTGAACTATGTGATTTATTTATTTATGTGATATGGTGATGATAAGCTAGAAGTAAATATATTAAGTGCAGGAGAGAAGAATATTATTTTAGAGAACTGTACAACTAGGTAATATTCATGGAAGGAATTTGGTTGATTATCTAATTTTTTTCACTTTATAAATAAAAAGCAATTAAATGAATTGAGTCTGGAAATAGGAAAGAGTTGGAAGTCTCAAGATAGGAACAAAAGATCATAAAATGGCTACTTCAGATAGAAAGAAAACAAATTAACTATACAAAATCAATTAACTTATAGTGAGGGTACTCATTGAGACTACTACAAGGATACAGACAATATAATTTTGGTGTCATGTTATTTTTTCAAGTTTTGTTTATTGTTTAGGTAGATGTATGGATATAAGTAGCAATGTATCTATTATTGTGGTTGGAGTTATTAACATTACTATTAATAAGGTTAATACTGTTATGTTATATAATTTCTTAAGAGCGAGAGTCATTGTGTATTAAAAGCCATAAAAATTTACTTTAATTAGTTGTGAAAGTGTTGTGTAAAGAGGGATATACAGTCATAATTGTAATTTCAATAGAATATAGATCCCAGGAAGACTGAGAAATAGTAGGAGAATCTCAAAAGTACTGATTTAGGTGTAACAAACAATTTATAAGCCAAAGACCAGGAAGTGTTAAACTTGAATTTTTAGAGGTTATAAAATTATTGATAAAAAGCTTTGTGCAAAGTACAGAATATTGCATATGAAGTTAAGAATTGTTGAGGAGCTATACCTATCATAAGTCATAACCCTCTGGGCGGGAGAAATACACTTTTACAAATTAGGAAGGAAATTTAGTGACCCATCATTATGGTTTTCTCTGTTTTTCAAAACTTTACATTACTTCTCTCTCTCTCTCTCTCTCTCTCTCTCTCTCTCTCTCTCTCTCTCTCTCTCTCTCTCTCTCCCATACTTCATCTTAGGATGTACCCCAAGATACCCTTCAATTTGAATCTAACTCTAGGCATCTTTTGATCCTCTTGTTTTGGTCTTCTGAGTTCTAGGAATGTAAGTACATGATATAATTCTGGATGATAGCAAATTTTCTTATCCACTCAGTTAATCAGATGTAAACATTTCTGCTTATAACTGGTTTTGGCATCCATGTGATGGGTAAACTGAGGCAGGCAGACATTTTGGGGGGTCAGTGCTTAGATCCACTGACAACAGTGAGTTAAGATCATTACAGAGGCTGACTTAGTTTATGGATAGAAGGAACAGTGTTTCAGTCCTCCATATTTTATTCTTTCTTTTCTTTTTTCATTTTTCTTTTTCTTTTTATTGAACATAGTCTTCCTTTACATTTCAAATGTTATTCCCTTTCCCAGTTTCCCACCCTTCCAGAAAATCCCCACCACATCCTCCCTCCCCCTACCTCCATGAGGATGCCCCTCCACCCAACCACTCCCACCTAGCCCCCTTCTTCAATTTCCGCATGTTGGGGCATCTATTGAGCCTTCACAGAACCAAACACCTCTCCTCCCACTGATGCCTTACAAGGCATTCCTCCACCACAAATGTCGCTGGAACCATGTGTACCTCTTGGTTGATGGCTTCATCCCTTGGAGCTGGTGGGGGTGGTCTCGTTGGCTGACATCATCATTCTTCCCATAGGGCTACAAACTCCTTCACCTCTTCCAGTTCTCACTCCAACTCCTCCATTGGGGACCCTGTGCTCAGTCCAATGATTGGCTGCTAGCATCTGCCTCCATATTTGTAAAGCTCTGGCAGGACCCCTCAGGAAACAGCCACAACAGACTCCTTTTGGCAAGTACTTCTTGTGATCCATAACAGTGTCAAAGTTTGGTGACTGTTTGTAGGATGAATCCTCAGGTAGGACAGTCTCTGGGTGGTCTTTTATTTAATCTCTGTCCCACACTTTGGCTCCAAAATTGTTCCTGTGATTATTTTATTCCCTTTCTCATAAAAAACGAAGCACCTACACTTTGGTCTTCCTTCTTCTTGAGCTTCTTGTGGTATGTGAATGGTATCTTGTTTATTCTGAGCTTTTGGGCAATATCCACTTATCAGTGAGTGTATACCATGTGTGTTCTTTTGTGATTGGGTTACCTCATTTAGGATGACACGTCCTAGTTCCATACATTTGCCTAAGAATTTCATGAATTCATTGTTTTTAATTGCTGAGTAGTATTCCATAGTGTAAATATACTACATTTTCAAAACTCATTCCTCTGTTGAGGGACATCTGGGGTTCTTTCAAGCTTCTGGCTATTACAAATAAGGTTGCTATGAGCATAGTGGAACATATATCCTTATTACATGTTGGAGCATATTCTGGGTATGTGCCCAGGAGTGGTATCGCTGGGTCCTCAGGTAGTACTGTGTTTAATTTTCTGAGGAACCACCAAACTAATTTCCAGAGTGGTTGTACCAACTTGAAATCCTACCATCAGTGGAGGAGTATTCCTCTTTTTCCACATTCTCTCCAGCACCTGATGTCTCCTGGCATTTTTATCTTAGCCATTCTGACTGCTGTGAGGTGAAATCTCAGGGTTGTTTTGATTTGCATTTCCCTGGTGAATAAGGATGTTCATTTCTTTCAGTGCCTTTCAAACATTTGATATTCCTCAGTTGAGAATTCTTTTTTTAGCTCTTTACCCCATTTTTAATAGGGTTATATGGTTCTCTGGAGTGTAATTTATTGAATTCTTTGTATACATTGGATATTATCCCTCTATGAGATGTAGGATTGGTAAAGATCTTTTCCCAATCTGTTGGTTGCCATTTTGTCCTATTGACAGTGTCCTTCACCTTACAGAAATTTGCAATTTTATGAGGTCCCATTTATCAACTCTTATTATTAGAGCATAAGATGCTGGTGTTCTGTTCAGGAAAATTTCCCCTGTTCCCATGTGTTCAAGGCTCTTCCTCATGTTCTCCTCTATAAGCTTTACTGTATCTGGTTTTATGTGGAGATCCTTCATCCACTCTTTTAGCTGCTTGCTGGACAGTCATGATAGGCCCCTTCTGAGGTTACCTCTTTGATTATTTCTGCTGGCCCTCAGGGCTTCAGTCTTGTCCCCATCCCTTCCATTACCTGATCATGCTCCCCTATTCCCATCTCTGTTGCCTTTCCCACCAAGGACCCCCCCCCTGCAATTGCTTTCTTCTCCTTCCCAAGTGGGAGTGAAACATCCTTACTTGGGCACATCTGCTTCCTAGCCTTCTTTGTTGTTGTTGTTTTTTTTTCAATATATTTTTTATTTACATTTCAAATGATTTCCCCTTTTCAGCCCCCCCCCCACTCCCTGAAAGTCACATAAGCCCCCTTCCCTCCCCCTGTTCTCCCATCCACCCCTTCCTACTTCCCTGTTCTGGTTTTGCCCTTTACTGCTACACTGAATCTTTCCAGAACCAGGGGTGGCTCCTCCATTCTTCTTGTACCTCATTTGATTTGTGGATTAGGTTTTAGGTATTCCGATTTTTTAGGCTAATATCCACTTATTAGTGAGTGCATGCCATGATTGATCTTTTGAGACTGGGTTACCTCACTTAGTATGATGTTCTCCAACTCCATCCATTTGTCTAAGAATTCCATGAATTCATCGCTTCTAATGGCTGAATAGTACTCCATTGTGTAAATATACCACATTTTTTGTATCCATTCCTCCGTTGAAGGACACCTGGGTTCTTTCCAGCTTCTAGCTACTATAAATAGGGCTGCTATTAACATAGTGGAGCATGTGTCCTTATTACATGCTTATACCACATTTTCTGTATCCATGGTGTATATATACCACATGTTTTTTGCATCCACTCTTCTGTTGAGGGATACCTGGGTTCTTTCCAGCTTCTGGCAATTATAAATAGGGCTGCTATGAACATAGTGGAACATGTATCCTTATTACATGCTGGGGAATCCTCTGGGTATATGCCCAGGAGTGGTATAGCAGGATCCTCTGGAAGTGACATGCCCAGTTTTCTGAGGAACCGCCAGATTGATTTCCAGAGTGGTTGTACCAGTTTGCAACCCCACCAGAAGTGGAGGAGTGTTCCTCTTTGTCCACATCCTTGCCACCACCTGCTGTCTCCTGAATTTTTAATCTTAGCCATTCTGACTGGTGTAAGGTAAAATCGCAGGGTTGTTTTGATTTGCATTTCCCTGATGACTAATGAAGTTGAGCATTTTTTAAGATGCTTCTCAGCCATCCAAAGTTCTTCAGATGAAAATTCTTTGTTTAGCTCTGTACCCCATTTTTAATAGGGTTATTTGGTTTTTTGGGTTCTAACTTCTTGAGTTCTTTGCATATATTGGACATGATCCTGGACAAATGAGCTGAAAACATACAATGGGAAAAAGATAGCCTTTTCAACAATGGTGGTGGTTCAACTGGAGGTCAGCATGCAGAAGAATGCGAATTGATCCATCCTTGTCTCCTTGTACTAAGCTCAACTCCAAATGGATCAGGGGCCTACACATAAAGCTCCATTCTATGCATTGATGTTCCTTAGGGAAATTGGCATGAAGTTCTCTTTCTTTGTTGCATCTTTGTGTGGTTTTGGTATCAGCGTAATTGTGGCTTCATAGAAGGAGTTGGGTAGTGTTCCTTCTTTTTCTATTTTGTGGAATAGTTTGAAGAGTATTGGTGTTAGGTATTCTTTGAAGGTCTGATAGAATTCTGCACTAAAACCATCTGGTCCTGTGCTTTTTTTGGTTGGAAGACTTTCTATGATCCCTTCTATTTCTTGAGGGGTTATGGGACTGTTTAGATGATCTATTTGTTCCTGATTTAATTTTGGTATTTGGTATCTGTCTAGGAAATTGTCCATTTCCTCCAGATTCTCCAGTTGTGTTGAGTGTAGGCTTTTGTAGTAGGATCTGATGATTTTTTGGATTTCCTCAGTTTCTGTTGTTATATCCCCCTTTTCATTTCTAATTTTGTTAATGTGGATACTCTTTCTGTGCCCTTTGGTCAGTCTGGCTAAGGGTTTATCTACCTTGTTGATTTTCTCAAAGAATCAGCTCCTGGATTCGTTCCTTCTTTGTATGTTTCTCTTTGTTTCCACTTGATTGATTTCAGCCCTGAGTTTGATGATTTCCTGTCTTCTTCTCCTCCTGGGTGAATTAGCTTCTTCTTGTTTCAGGGCTCTCAGGTGTGTAGTTAAGCTGCTCATGTATGCTCTCTCCATTTTCTTTTTGGAAGCACTCAGGGCTATGAGTTTTCCCCTTAGCACTGCTTTCATTGTGTCCCAAAGATTTGGGTATGTTGTGCCTTCATTTTCATTAAATTCTAAAAAGTCTCTGACTTCTTTCTTTATTTCTTCTTTGGCCAAGGTGTCATTGAGTAGAGTATTGTTCAGGCTCCGTGTGTATGTGGGCTTTCTGTTGTTTTTTTGCTATTGAAAACCACTCTTACTCCATAGTGATCTGCTAGTAGGCACAGGATTAGCTCGATCTTCTTATACTTGTTGAGGTCTGTCTTGTGACCAATTATATGGTCGATTTTGGAGAAGGTACCATAAGGTGCTGAGAAAAAAGTATATTCTTTTGCTTTAGGGTGAAATGTTCTATAAATATCAGTCAAATCCAATTGGTCCAAAGCTTCAATTAGTTTTACTGTGTCCCTGTTTAGTTTCTGTTTTCCTGATCGGTCCATTGAGGAGAGTGGAGTGTTGAAGTCCCCCACAATTATTGTGTTAGGTGCAATGTGTGCTTTGAGCTTTAGTAAAGTTTCTTTTACTAATGAGGGTGCCCTTGCATTTGGCCCATAGATGTTCAGAATTGAAAGTACTTCTTGGTGGATTTTTTCTTTGACCAGCAAGAAGTGTCCTTCTGTGTCTCTTTTGATGACTTTAGGTTGAAAGTCAATTTTATCTGATATTACAATGGCTACTCCAGCTTGTTTGCTGAGACCATTGGCTTGTAAAATTGTCTTCCAGCCTTTTGCTCTAAGGTAGTTTTTGTCTTTGACACTGAGGTCTGTCTCCTCTATGCAGCAAAATGTAGGGTCCTGTTTATGTAACCAGTCGGTTTGTCTATGTCTTTTTATTGAGTAATTGATTCCATTGATGTTAAGAGATATTAAGGAATAGTGATTATTACTTCCTGTCTTTTTGATGTTATTTTTATATTTGAGTGGTTATCTTCTTTTGGGTTTGATGAAGGAAAGTAACTATCTTGCTTTTTCCAGGGTGAAGTTTTCCTCCTTGTATTGGAGTTTTCCTCCTATTATTCTTTTTATAATAAGTTTGTGGAAAGATATTGTGTAAAATGTCCATTTCCTCAAGATTATCCAGTTGTGTTGAGTACAGGCTTTTGTAGTAGAATGTGACCATTTTTTTAATTTCCTCAGTTTCTGTTGCAACATCTCCCTTTTCATTTCTAATTTTGTTAAATTGGATCCTTTCTCTATGCCCTTTGCTTAGTCTGGCTAAGGGTTTATCTATCTTCTTAATTTTTTCAAAGAACCAGCTTTTGGTTTTGTTGATTTTGTGTATGGTTCTCTTGGTTTGTACTTGATTGATTTCGCCTTTGAGTTTGATGATTTACTGTCTTCTCCTCCTCCTGGGTGAATTAGCTTCTTTTTGTTCCAGGGCTTTCAGTTGTTCCGTTCATATTCTAGTGTATGCTCTCTCGAATTTCTTTTCAGAGGCACTCAAAGCTATGAATTTTTCTCTTAGCACTGCATTCATTGTGTCCCGTAGATTTGTGCATGTTGTGCCTTCAATTTCATGAAATTCTAACAAATCTTTGATTTCATTCTTTATTTCTTCCTTTACCAAGGTATCATTGAGTAGAGTGTTGTTCTGTTTCCATGTATATGAGGGCTTTCTGTTGTTTTTATTGTTATTAAATACCACTTTTACTCCATAGTGATATGATAGGAGGCATGGGATTATTTCAATCTTCTTATATTTGTTGAGGTCTGTCCTGTGCCCAACTATATGTTCGATTTTGGAGAAGGTATCATGAGGTGCTGAGAAAAAGGTATATTCTTTTGCTTTGGGATGAAAAGTTCTTGGCTAGTAGTCTTGGCTGGCATTTGCATTCTCTTAGAGTCTGCATGAGCTCTGCCCAGGATCTTCTAGCTTTCATGGTCTCTAGTGAGAAGTCTGGTGTAATTCTGATAGGTCTTGCTTTATATGTTACTTGCCCCCTTTCTCTTACTGCCCTAAGTATTCTCTCTTTGTTTAATACATTTGGGGTTTTGGTTATAATGTGACAGGAGGTATTTCTGTTCTGGTCCAGTCTCTTTGGAGTTCTGTAGGCTTCTTGTATATTCATGGTCATCTCTCTCTTTAGGTTAGGGAAGTTTTCTTCCATAATTTTGTTGAAGATATTTGCTGGCTCTTTAATTTGTAAATCTTCACTCTCATCAATGCCTATAATCCTTAGATTTGGCTTTCTCATTGTGTCCTGGATTTTCTGGATATTTTGGGTTACAAGATTTTTGCATTTTGCATTTTCTTTAACTATTGAGTCCATGGTTTCTATGATATCTTCGGCATCTGAGATTCTTTCTTCTATCTCTTGTATTCTGTTGTTGATATTTGCATCTATGGTCCCTGATTTCTTCCCAAGGTTTTCTATCTCCAAAGTTGTCTCCCTTTGTGCTTTCTTAGTTGTTTCTACTGGAAGTTTTTGCTCAGTTCCGTCATTAGCTTGTTTGTGTTTTCCTCTAGTTCTTTGAGAGATTTTTGTGTTTCCTCTTTCATGACATCTGCCTGTTGATCAAAGTTCTCCTGTATTTTTTAAGTGATTTTTGCATTTTCCTCCTTATTGGCTACAAACTTCTGATTCATATTATCCTGTATTTCTTTAAGTGATTTTTGTGTTTTCCTTGTAAGGGCTTCTAACTTTTCATCATTTTTCTCCTGAATTTCTTTAAGAGATTTATTTTTGTCCTTCATGTGTTCCTCTAACAGCATCCTTACCAGTGCTTTTAAACCCAACTCTTGTTTTTCTGGTGTGTTGGGGTATCCAGGACTTGCTATTGTTGGAGAATTGGGTTCAGATGCTGCCATAATGCCTTGGTTTCTGTTAGTAATGTCCCTACACTTGCCTTTAGCCATCTAGTTCTCACTGGTTTTAGATGGTCTTATTGTCACTGGCTGGTGCCACAACCTATTGTGGACCTTTAGGGCTATTTCTGCGACACTGGATGACTGGGGTTCCTCTGGCACAGATTACTGATATGCTGCCTTCCTCTTTTATGCCTTTGGAACCCTGCTCAGTCTTACCTCAAGAAATTTTATACTTGGGTTGTCAAGGTGAACCAGGTGTTCTCAGACTGCTCTGTTATGGAGAAAAGATGGTGAGTGGGGGGTCACTCCCTCTGTTGATTCTCATGTAGGATACAGGCACCATGACTGACCGGCTTGCAGATAAACCACCTATGTTCTCAGGTCCTGAGTGCAGCAGACCCCTGGAGCTTTGCACCCCCAGAGATCTTAGGCTCAGGATAATACAGTACCTAGTGATGTTTTTCTGCCTTGGCAGGCCACAAAGATGGCCATGGCCATAGTTCCCTCTGCTGATCTCCGCAAAGGATACAGGCCCCACGACGTACCAGCTGGGAGATGATCCACCTGTGTGCTCAGGTCCTGGGCACAGGCAGACCTCTGGCTGTTTGCACTCCCAGAGATCTAAAGCTCAGGGTGATACAGTATCTAGTGTTGCTCTTCTGCTCTCGCAGGCAGCGAATATGGCCACAGGGATTCTCTCCCTTTGCTGGTCTCCAGGCAGGACACAGGCCCCACGCCAGGAGGCCTGGCAGATGAACCATCTATGTGCTCATTTCCTGAGTGCTGGCAGACCCTTGGCGGTTTGCACCTCGAGGGATCTAAAGCTTGGGTGCTAGAGTAACTACTGATGCTCTTCTGCCCCAGCAGGCTGCAAATATGGCTGCAGGGATTCTCTCCCTCTGCTGGTCTCCAGGCAGGACACAGGCCCCATGCCTGGTGGACTGGCACACAAACTGCCTATGTGCTCAGTTCTTGGGTGCAGGCAGACCCCTGGCGGTTTGCACCCCCAGAGATCTAAAGCTCGGGGTGATACAGTACCTAGTGAAGCTCTTCTGCCCCCGGCCGGCAGCGAATATGGTCCCAGAGATTCTCTCCCTCTACTGGTCTCCCCTGTAATTCTTTAAGTGATTTTTGTGTTTCCTCTTTCATGATTTCTACCTGTTGACCCAAGTTCTCCTGTATTTCTTTAAGCTATTTTTTGCATTTCCTCCTTAATGGCTTCTATCTTTTGACCCATATTCTTCTGAATTTCTTTAAATGATTTTTGTGTTTTCCTTGAAAGGGCTTCTATCTTTTGATCAGTATTCTCCTGAATTTCTTTAAGAGATTTATTTATGTTCTTCATGTGTTCCTTTAACAGCATCATGACCAGTAATTTTATATACAAATCTTGTGTTTCTGGTATGTTTGAGTAAGTATCCAGGACTTGCTGTTGTTGGAGAATTGGGTTCAGATGCTGCCATATTTCCTTGGTTTCTGTTAGTAACATTCCTAGGTTTGCCTTTTGCCATCTGGTTCTCACTGGTATTAGTTGGTCTTAGCACTGGCTGGTACTTCAACATCCTGTGAGCTTGTAAGGCTATTTCCACACCACTGGATGGCTAGGTTTCTCCTGGCACAGATTGCTGATGTGCTGCCCTCCTCTTGTATGCTCTTGGAGCCCTGCTAAGTCTTGCCCCAAGCAATGTTATACTCTGGTTGTCTCAGTGAACCTGGTGCTGCCTGTCTGCTCTGTCATGGAGTGAATATGGCCAAGGAGAGTCACTCTAAGTTCTGATCCCCATGTAGGGCACAGGCCCCATGAACTGCTGATCTTCCCAGGTCCTGGGTGCAGGCAGACCCCCAGTGGTTTGCGCCCCCTGAGATCTTAAACTTAGGATATCTCAGTAACTGGTGCTGCCCTTATGCTAAGTCAGGGAGTGAAGATGGCAGTGGGGAGTCACTCCCTGTGCTGATCTCCACATAGGGCATAGGCCCCATGACCAGCTGGCACACAGACAAACTGCTGATCTACCCAGGTCCTGGGTACAGGCAGACCCCCCAGTGGTTTCTGCCCCCAGAGATCTTAAACTCAGGATATCTCAGTACCTGTTGCTGCCCTTCTGCTATGTCAGGGAGGGAAGCTGGTGGTGGGGAGTCACTCCCTTTGTTGTTCCCCACATAGGGCACAGGCCCCATGACCAGCTGGCACACAGACGAACTGCTGATCTACCCAGGTCCTTGGCACAGGCAGACCCATGGAGGTTTGTGCACCCAGATATCTTAAACTCGGGATATCTCAGTACCTGGTACTGCCTGTCTGCTCTATCAGGGTGCGAAGATGGCAGGGGAGGGGGGGGGAAGTCACTCTGAATGCTCTACACATTTTAGCTTATTTTCACAAACATATTTAATAGAAAAGAGTATTACATTTTGTTTAATTACTTTCCTGAGTCATGTAGCTATTACTGTTGATTTGATGATCATAAAGCTATTATCCAGTCAATGGTCTTAATAGCTAAGATTAACAGATAAGTATGGTATAAAATACCAAGTGGCATAATATCAGGGCGATAAACAATAAGGTATATGACAGAATCTATATTTAAAATTTTCACAGTACAGTAGAGCATTCGGATCAATGTGACACAAAATATTCAGGTGACAGGAATTAAGAATAGATATAAAGTTAAATAAATTAATGTGAAGCTATGGTACACTATTTCTTAGGATTTCTATTGGTGCAACAAAACAATATGACCAAAAATCAAGTTGGAGAGGATAGGATTTATTTGGCTTACTTTTCATGATTCTTGTTCATCACTAAAGAAATTCAAGACAGGAAATCAAATAGGGCAGTTACCTAGATTCATAAGCCAATGTAGAGAACATGAAAGGTTAACACTTACTAGCTTGTTCTCTATGGCTTGCCCAGCCTGCTTTCTTATAAAACTGAGATCACTAGAGCAGAGATGCCATCACCCACAAAGTACTGACTCCTCCTCCATCAATCAATAATTAAGAAAATGCCTTAAAGATTGATCTTATGGAGGCTTTTTTTTAAAATTGAGGTTCCCTTCTTTCAGATAACTCTAGTTGATGGGTCAAGTGAACATAAACCTAACCAGCACACTGATAAAAATTAGTTATGACACTGGTCAGTGAATAGCAGACACAGACGTGCTTACTACAATATGTAAATACAGTGGGAAGATTTAAAAGTTTTGTCTACAGGCTAAAGCAAATGAGCAAATCAATATCAAAGAAAGAAATGTTTCTAAAATAAATAAACTCTCAGGGAGAAAATTCATTTTATAGGTTTAAAACCCTGAAAAAGTGAATATTGATCTAAACGTAGATATTATTCTCTACAATAAACTCAAAAGAACTAGAAACAAAGAAAATGAAAAGCAACAACAGCTATACCCAGAAGTAAAACAGTACAAGCTCTCCTTTAAAGAGTAAGTGATTCTTACTTTGAGAATTACACAATTTCCCTTCTGCTTCCCTGTTCTTGCTTCATGTGTTCTGTTAAGTACTCTGCCCATCAAATATAAGCCACTGACAAAGGCCTGTTAAAGAAAAATTGTTCATGCAATACAGAGTCACACTGTATTTGTAAAAGCTACTGTTCTTTTTGATGATACGAAAAATGTAAACTCAGATTTGGCTTTAGCTTATAGTTTCAGAAGACTCAGTCTATTGCCACTTGTTTTTGTGCTTATGAATGGCATCATAGTAGAATGAATATGTAGAGGAGAAAGTTCATTTTACCTAATAAAAAGCACCGTGGGGAAAAAAGAAGGCAGCAGAGACCAGAGACTTTTAATTAATTAGTTCCACAATTCTCCATATAGAACCTTTTAAAAGAGGTCCTAGGCTTTAATATGTGAAGACATTTACTCTTCAAAACATACTATACAAAATCTTGCATTACCATATGGATATATAGTTATGATTGTAAAAAGGATAATAAATATTTGAAAAACAGTCTTTGTAAAATAGAAACAATGTATAGTCCAAGTATCCTTTTAGTTTGCCATGAACAGAAATAATAATCATAAAAAACCAAATATGGTTAGCCTGGAATTCACTATGTAGTCCAAGCTGACTATAATCTCGTAGATACCCTACTGCCTTTGCATCTAGAGTGCTAGGATTAAAGAAATGAATGATGTCTCAGTAAATATTCTGGATAACAATTTTCTTTGAAAACTGAGAAAGTTATGACATTGGAGAACAGAACTATAAAAGTAAAGAAATAGTTCAAAGAATACATCAATATAGAAGAAAATAAATGAGACAAGTAGAGAAATAAAAAAAAAAATCATTAGTTGCAGGTTGAACTCTCTTTCTTAAAAATATTGTTAAATCCCTGTGAACATGGTTTAATTTGGAACCATCTTTTAAGATAAATTAACAGGGTTACATCTTAATGTATCCTAATAAATTATTATTTAGTCCTTACATAAAGAAATGTTGCAGAATATAGAGGAATCACATTGAAATTCAATCTGAAAATTCTTTCCTACTAACTTACAGAGTATGGTATGTGGGCAGCTGAGAAAGGTAAGCAATGGCCTTTCCCAGATTTGGACAATGGATATTATAGTACGTACAGGGAATCAGGAAGTTGGTCTGATCTAGCTGCATTGAGAGGCAGGCATCATGAGTTTCAGAGGTTTGACTCCATGGTTTCTGGGCACTGAGGGCCTTTTAGTTCCTTAGATGCTGAGGTAACACCATGAACAGTGAAGTTATCCTTGGTTTTTGTGCTCCTTAAAAGACAGTGAAGTATTTAGAAGGTTGGCAACAGAATTTCCTTTAGGTATTGATTAATCTTGTATACATTGTCTAGCTTGAAACTACCATTATCATAGATATTGTCGTGATACTTTCTGTTTTGGTAAGTGTATAAAATTTATAATTGCTTGGAATAAACTTATCTTGGCCTTAGTCATGCTGAGATTCCTCAGCAAGACTGGTTTGATGATTTGTATATGCTCAGCTCAGGGAGTGGCAATATTAGATGGTATGGACCTGTTGGAGTAGGTGTGGCCTTGTTAGAGTAGGTGTGACACTGTAGGTCTGGGCTTTAAGTCCCTCCTCCTAGCTGCCTAGGAACCAGTATTCTGCTAGCAGCTTTCAGATGAAGATGTAGAACTTTCTGCTCTTCTCCATCCATGACAGCCTTGATGCTGCCTTGTTTCCACTTGATTATATTGGACTGAACCTCTGAACCTCTAAGTCAGCCCCAATTAGATGCTGTCCTTTATAAGACTTGCCTTGGTTATGGTGTCTGTTCACATAAGTAAAACCCAAACTAAGACAGAAGTTGGTACCAGGAACCTGGGTATTACTGTGATAGGCCTGAACATGCTTTCGTTTGGAGGAATATAGATTTGGGGACTTTGGAAAGCAGTGGAATGCTATAAGTTTGGCTCAATGAGCTATTCTAGTAGGAATATGGAAGACTTTGTTTTTGAGTATGATTTCAACTGTGCTGACCTGGCCCAAGAGGTTTCAGTGGAAAAGAATTTCAGAATGTGGCCTAGAGACTGTTTTGTGGAATTTTGGTGAAGAATGGTGGTACTTTTTGCCCTTTTCTGAAGAGTCTACCTGAGGCTAAGGTAAAGCAATTTACGTTAATTGCATTCACAAAGAAAATCTCAAAAAAAAGCCCAGCAGAGACTTTGTTCTCTGGTTATGTCTCATGAAGAGTGTTTTGAACAATTGTAGCAAGTTCAGAAAGGAAACATATAAAATATGTGGTTCAAGTATTAAAGGGGCACAAGAAAATGAAATGGAATTGAATCCTGTATTCTAGGAGATAATAGATTAAGGGAGTGAGGGCAAGATCCTACCCAGTTAAGTTTAGGTCCAGGCATGATGGTACACACCTTTAATCCCAGGAAACAAAGTCAAACAGATCTCTGCATTCAAGAGATCTCTCCATTCAAGGTCAGCCTAGAACAGAGCAAACTATAAGTGAAAAAAACTTATATCCAGGCTTGATTGGCCACAAATTTAATCCCAGTTCTTAGGAAACAGGCATGAAGATCTCTGTGTTCAAAATCAGTCTACAGATCAAGTTCCAGGACAGCCAAGCTTAGGCAAGGAAGGAGTTGCAAAACAGAAAGCTGGTGATGATGTAACAAACCAAGGGGAAAGGGCATATTCCAGCATCAGCAAACAGCATAACTCATCAACTTTAGCCCTGTGTGTTTGCCTTTACAGTCAAAAGGAAAAGGAGACTACTGGAACAATAGATGCTGGTTAGTTGGAGCTAAAAAACTTAAGCAGTGATTACGAAGAGACTAGTATCGCCGAGATTCAATCATTTGGGAAGCATTTTCTGAGAGCACAACAAAGCTGTGTTCCAGCAATTGCTAAGGTTATACCTTGTGCTACAGCTGCACTTGGTAATGTGTAAGAGTCACCTAGGTAATTGTAAACTGTAAGTCAGCCCCAATTAGATATTGTTCTTTATAAGATTGTCTCACTCATGGTATCTGTTCACAGCAGTAAAACCCTAACTAAGACAACTGGTTTTAATTCCCATTCACCATATTAGACCTTTTTTCTGTAAAGTAAGTGCTGGTACTTACAAATACGAACTTTCTACAGGAGAGGTCGTATCACATGAAATAGGTGCATAACTGACATGGGGATGACTATTTCCAGTAACATCTGAGGTCCATTCTGTAGGAGAAATGATCAATATTGTGGAACTGGTTGAAAACCCATTACTGGTGAGGTCATAGGCACTCTGTGTAAATCAACTATTTTTGTTTTGCTAAATGTACATGTTATCAAACTGTCTCTCAAATACTTATCTTTATATCAATACATAATTTCTGCTCCAAATCAAAGAAGTTTCTCTTTGCAGTAAATGGTGGTTAATAGAGATTGATGGCTGGTTGAGAAGCCCAAAACCAGTGGCTCATGAATGCTCAGCCAAAAAGAAGACACTCACATAATTCCATCTGAGGCTTGAAAAATATAGTGGAAAAGGGAACAAAGAGAATGTAAAAGTCATCTATTAAAAATGAGGATGCTGAAATCATGTCTGAGAGACATGGCATGGTCACACAGCATCTGAAATTCCTTGCATATTGTGTATGCACTAGATTGATCCAGAAAGGGTTATATCAGTGGTTTAAGTGTATTTGCTGCTCTTACAAAGACCTGGGTTGGTAACCAGAACTACATAGTGGCTCATTACTGCCTATAACTCCAATTCTAAGGAATTTTATGTTCTTTTCTAAAATCTGTGGGCACCAAGAATGCATGTGGTAAACATACATATATGCAGGAAAATTACTCTCACACATAAAATAAATGTTTTTTTTTATTTTAATTTTGAAAAAAAAATGCCAAAATGAAACACCATACAGTCATAGAAGGAAGAGGTGCCCATAGGATCCTACTCTAATCTACCTTACCTCACCATAGGGAGTTAATTAAATTCTTCTGGATGGAGAGGCTTTTTTCTTTGTTTTGTTAACTTGTCACAAACTTGACCGAAATGAGAAATGGGAACTACAATTCAGAAAATCTCTCCATATGATTCTTTTGAAGCCAAATCTATGATTCATTTTATTAAACCATAATTGATGAGGGATGTTCCAGACTATTGTGGGTGGTGCCATTCTTGAGTAGGTAGTCCTAGTGTATATAAATAAGTGGGCAACTAAAGCTATAAAGTGCAAGCCCATTAGTAGGATTTCTCTGTGGCCTCTGCCTCAGTTCCTGTCTCTAGGTTACTACCTTGAGGTCTTGCTTTGCTCTTCTTAAATAATGGAGTGTGACATTAGAATTTTAAGAAGAAACCAACTCTTTGCTGCTTTTGTTTATGATGCTTTGTTACAGCAATAGAAACTCTGACTAACACAATAGTCAAAGACAACTTGCGGAGAAGCAAAGCTGCTGCCTTTAGTGAGGTAGCCATTGATGAATTCATAGACTCCACTAGATAGCTTCATACCCATTCCAACATGGGTCATAGATTAACACAGAGGGTCGCAAAAAAAAAGAAAGTCATGTAAGTGGGATGGGAATTTGAGGAGAGGCTGGGGATATGAGGGAAGATAAATGTGACCAGAATATATCATATATTCATATGAAATTGTTAAAGAAAAATTTAATGAATATAAAAAATAACTTGAGATAAAAGTAAATAATATAATCATCCCATAACATCAGAAACTCAAAAAAAGATCATTGACAGTGAATTGTTTCTTCAGAGAATACTTTTAAGTGTGGTAAGGTTGGAATGCATTTTATTTCTCATAATATATATACTCTAACAAATTTTACTGTTTACAATATCTTGTAAAATTCAGTAAACTTTCATTCATTAGATGTATTACATAATTATATAAACACAAGTGGAAATGTACAATGAATGGGAAAGATACCTATACAAAGATGGAACTTTTGAGCTACTGAAATGACTTTGTAAACAAAGCCTGACAAATATTGGCTGTATTAAAAATCTCGCTAAATAACTACGTACAATATGTCAAATCATACTTACAGCCTTAATCAGACAAGTTTTTCTTTGCAATGAATTAAACTGAATGTAGATATTTGTGGTTGTTGAGAGAGCTTAGACTAAGTGATAGTTGAATACTCAACCCTAAACAGCACATTTATAACATTTTCTCTATGTATCAGGTAACATCATTGAAGGAAGGGGAGAGAACATAAGAGCTAGAAGATACAGTAGAAATAGGTTATAAAATGCCTTATGGGCATAACACAACCAGTGAAAACATTAACTTTTTGCAATAACAATTAGCCTGTACAAGGATGAAGCTGTCAACAATCCTTTAAGGATGTGAAAAGCTTATTGAGCTCTACCTATCTCTGTTGAAGTTTTGGCTATCAATGTATTTTGAAGGAAAAACAGCTACAGTATTCAGTTGAATATCCATTTATTTGTCTTCAGTTGAATACTCATGGATAACATTCCAAATGCCAAACAACTGCTCCAAACCCATAATCAAAGAGATGAGCCTAGTTAAATTCAGTGGGTCATAAAACCAAAATATATGTGAGGAAATGATTTATTGGGAAGCTAGGAAACATACTAAGAATGGGAGTAAGATAAGAGAGTATGAGAGCACAAAGAATATATTACATCCATGTATTAAATTGTTAAAGGACAAATTCAATGAAGGTATGTTTTTAAAAATAGGTTATTGTGACCCAGCAGCACAGAGAAGACTGTCAGCAATGTGAGACCTGTCCTGCAGCACAGAGGATCACTTCTGAAACCCTCTGGCAGAAGGTTTCTGGTTTCTGTCTCCAGCTTGGAACCATCCCCTGCAACAGCATGTCATACCAAAGTGGAGCAGAGAGGTAGCCAACCACCCAGGAGTCGAGAGAGGCCTGACAACACAGATAGAAACACATCTGCACCTCAGAAGATCACATCTGGACCCCCTGGCAGAAGGCCTCTGGTTTCTGTCTCTGGCTTGGGGGCATCCTTTGATACAGAGCACCATATGCAAGTATCACAGGAAGGTAGCTAACCACCTAGTAGCACAGAAAAGATAGTCAGCACAGGTGAGACCTGCCTTGCAGCTCAAAGGATCACATCTGGCAGAACCCTTCCAGTTTCTGTCTCTTACTTGGGACCATCCTCTGACACAGCACATCATACTCAATTGGAGCAAAGAGGTAGCCAACCACCCAGGAGTGGGGAGAGGCCTGACAACACAGACAGAACCACCTCTGCAGTGCAGAGGATCACATCTGGATCACATCCGAAGCCCTCTGGTTTCTGTCTCTGGCTTGGGACCATCCCACTAAAATCAGGGACTAGACAAGGCTGTCTTTCTTTCCATATTTTCTCAATATAGTACTTGAAGTTCTACCAAAAGCAATTAGACAACATAAGGAGATCAAAAGGATACAAACTGGAAAGGAAGAAGTCAAACTATCACTATTTGCAGATGATATAATAGTATACTTAAGCAAACCAAAAAAAAATTCCACCAGAGAATTCCTACAGCTTATAAACAACTTCAGCAAAGTGGCTGGATATAAAATTAACTCAATCAAATCAGTAGCCTTCCTATACTCAATAGAAAATCAGGCTGAGAAAAAATTAGGGAAAGAAACCCTTCAAAATACTCACAAACAAGAAAAAGTATCATGGTGTGACTCTAACAAAACAAGTCAAAAACCTGTATGAAAGAACTTCAAGTCTCTGAAGAAAGAAATCAAAGAAGATTTCAAAAGATGGAAAGATCTCCCATGATCATGGATTGGCAGGATTAATATAGTAAAAATGGCCATCTTGCCAAAAGCAATCTACATATTCAATGCAATCCCCATCAACATCCCAACTCAATTATTCATAGAGTTAGCAAAAGCAATTCTCAGATTCATCTGGAATAACAAAAAACAAGGACAGATAAAACTATTCTCAACAGT
Source organism: Apodemus sylvaticus (assembly GCF_947179515.1). NCBI lineage: Eukaryota > Metazoa > Chordata > Mammalia > Rodentia > Muridae > Apodemus > Apodemus sylvaticus. The sequence goes on along the minus strand of NC_067495.1, from coordinate 76,441,537 downwards.
AAAAGAACTTTTGGTAGAATCAGTATCACAGACCTCAAGCAGTTCTACAGAGCAATAGTATTAAAAACTACATGGTATTTGTACAATAACAGGCAGGAAGAACAATAAAATATAATTGAAGACCCATTTTTTTTTCATTTTTTCTTTTCTATAATCTTTCTTTCACATTCCAAATGCTTTCCCCTTTCCTGGTTCACCCCTCCACATCAGTCACATAAGCCATATTCCCTCCACCCATTCCCCAATCACACCCTTACCATTTCTCTGTCCTGGTACTCCAATACAATGCTAGATCAAGACTTTCCAGAACCAGGGACCTCTCCTTCCTTCTTCTTGGGAATTATTTGATATGTTGTGTCTAGAGTATTCAGAGCTTCTGGGCTAATTAATATCCATTTATCTCAGTGATTGCGTTCCATGTATATTCTTTGGTGATTGGGTTACCTCACTTAGGATGATATTTTCCAGTTCCAAACATTTGCCTAAAAATTTCATGAATTCATTGGTTTTTTTTTTGTTTGTTTTTTTTTTGTTTTTTTGTTTTGTTTTGTTTTGGATTGGTTCTCGATTCCCAGCTCCACTGTAAAGGTATTTATTTATTTTATTTTTTTATTCGATATATTTTTATTTACATTTCAAATGATTTCCCCTTTTCTAGCCCCCCACTCCCTGAAAGTCCCATAAGCCCCCTTCTCTCCCCCTGTCCTCCCACCAAACCCTTCCCAAGTCACCATTCTTGTTTTGCCAAATACTGCTTCACTGAGTCTTTCCAGAACAAGGGGCCACTCCTCCTTTCTTCTTGTACCTCATTTGATGTGTGGATTATGGTTTGGTTATTCCAATTTTCTAGGTTAATATCCACTTATTAGTGAGTGCATACTATGATTCACCTTTTGAGTCTGGGTTACCTCACTTAGTATGATGTTCTCTAGCTCCATCCATTTGCCTAAGAATTTCATGAATTCATTGTTTCTAATGGCTGAATAGTACTCCATTGTGTAGATATACCACATTTTTTGCATCCACTCTTCTGTTGAGGGATACCTGGGTTCGTTCCAGCATCTGGCAATTATAAATAGTGTTGCTATGAACATAGTAGAGCATGTATCCTTATTACATGGTGGGGAATCCTCAGGGTATATGCCCAGGCGTGGTATAGCAGGATCTTCTGGAAGTGAGGTGCCCAGTTTTTGAGGAACCGCCAGACGGATTTGCAGAGTGGTTGTACCAATTTGCAACCCCACCAGCAGAGGAGAAGTGTTCCTCTTTCTCCACATCCTCAGCAACACCTGCTGTCTCCTGAATTTTTAATCTTAGCCATTCTGACTGGTGTAAGGTGAAATCTCAGGGTTGTTTTGATTTGCATTTCCCTAATGACTAATGAAGTTGAGCATTTTTTAAGATGCTTCTCCATTCAAAGTTCTTCAGGTGAGAATTCTTTGTTTAATACTGTACCCCATTTTTTAATAGGGTTGTTTTGGTTTTCTGGAGTCTAACTTCTTGAATTCTTTATATATATTGGATATTAGCCCTCTATCTGATGTAGGATTGGTGAAGATCTTTTCCCAATTTGTTGGTTGCCGATTTGTCCTTTTGATGGTGTCTTTTGCCGTACAGAATCTTTGTAATTTTATGAGGTCCCATTTGTCAATTTTTGATCTTAGAGCATACGCTATTGGTGTTCTGTTCAGAAACTTTTTCCCTGTACCGATGTCCTCAAGGGTCTTCCCCAGTTTCTTTTCTATTTCCTTCAGAGTGTCTGGCTTTATGTGGAGGTCCTTGATCCATTTGGATTTGAGCTTAGTACAAGGAGACAAGGATGGATCAACTCGCATTCTTCTGCATGCTGACCTCCAGTTGAACCAGCACCATTTGTTGAAAAGGCTATCTTTTTTCCATTGGATGTTTTCAGCCCCTTTGTCGAGGATCAAGTGGCCATAGGTGTGTGGATTCATTTCTGGATCTTCAATTCTGTTCCATTGATCCGCCTGCCTGTCAGTGTACCAATACCATGCAGTTTTTAACACTATTGCTCTGTAGTATTGCTTGAGGTCAGGGATACTGATTCCCCCAAAATTTCTTTTGCTGTTGAGAATAGTTTTAGCTATCCTGGGTTTTTTGTTATTCCAGATGAATTTGAGGATCACTCTTTCTAACTCTGTGACAAATTGAGTTTGGATTTTGATGGGTATTGCATTGAATCTGTATATTGCTTTAGGCAATATGACCATTTTAACTATATTGATTCTACCGTTCCATGAGCATTGGAAGTTTTCCTGTTTTTTGAGGTCTTCTTCCATTTCCTTCTTCAGAGTCTTGAAGTTCTTGTCATACAGATCTTTCACATGTTTGGTAAGAGTCACCACAAGATACTTTATCCTGTTTGTGGCTATTGTGAAGGCTGTCATTTCCCTAATTTCTTTCTCAGCCTGCTTATCCTTTGAGTATAGGAAGGCCACTGATTTGCTTGAGTTGATTTTATAACCTGCTACTTTGCTGATGTTGTTTATCAGCTGTAGGAGCTCTCTAGTGGAGTTTTTTGGGTCACTTAGGTAGACTATCACGCCATCTGCAAATAATGATAGTTTGACTTCTTTCTTTCCAATTTGTATCCCTTTGACCTCCGTATGCTGTCGAATTGCCCGAGCTAGTACCTCAAGTACAATATTGAAAAGATAAGGAGAAAGGGAGCAGCCCTGTCTAGTCCCTGATTTTAGTGGGATTACTTCAAGTTTCTCTCCATTTAGTTTGATGCTGGCTACCGGTTTGCTGTATATTGCTTTTACTATGTCTAGGCATGGGCCTTGAATTCCTGTTCTTTCCAAGATTTTAAGCATGAAAGGATGCTGAATTTTGTCAAATGATTTTTCAGGATCCAATGAAATGACCATGTGGTTTTTTTCTTTGAGTTTGTTTACGTAGTGGATTGCATTGATGGATTTCCGTATATTGAACCAACCCTGCATTCCTGGGATAAAGCCTACTTGATCATGGTGGATGATCGTTTTGATGTGTTCTTGGATTCGGTGGGCAAGAATTTTATTGATTACTTTTGCATTGATGTTCCTTAGGGAAATTGGCCTGAAGTTCTCTTTCTTTGTTGGATCTTTGTGTGGTTTTGGTATCAGCATAATTGTGGCTTCATAGAAGGAATTGGTTAGTGTTCCTTCTGTTTCTATTTTGTGGAATAGTTTGAAGAGTATTGGCGTTAAGTCTTCTTTGAAGGTCTGAAAGCATTCTGCACTGAAACCATCTGGGCCTGTGCTTTTTTTGGTTGGAAGACTTTCTATGACTCCTTCTATTTCATTAGGCATTATGGGACTGTTTAAATGATCTATTTGGTCCTGATTTAATTTTGGTATTTGGTATTTGTCAAGGAAATTGTCCATTTCCTCCAGGTTCTCCAGTTGTGTTGAGTATAAGCTCTTGTAGTAGCATCTGATGATTTTTTGGATTTCCTCAGTTTCTGTTGTTATATCCACCTTTTCATTTCTACATTTGTTAATTTGGATACTTTCTCTTTGCCCTTTGGTCAGTCTGGCTAAGGGTTTATCTATCTTGTTGATTTTCTCAAAGAACCAACTCCTGGATTCGTTGATTCTTTGTACGGTTCTCTTTGTTTCCAATTGATTGATTTCAGCCCTGAGTTTGATGATTTCCTGTCTTCTTCTCCTCCTGGGTGAATTAGCTTCTTTTTGTTCCAGGACTTTCAGGTGTGTCATTAAGCTGCTAGTGTATGCTCTCTCCATTTTCTTTTTGGAGGTGCTCAGGGCTATGAGTTTTCCTCTTAGCACTGCTTTCATTGTGTCCCAAACATTTGGGTATGTTGTGCCTTCATTTTCATTAAATTCTAAAAAGTCTCTGATTTCTTTCCTTATTTGTTCTTTGGCCAAGATGTCATTGAGTAGAGTATTGTTCAGCCTTCATGTGTATGTGGGCTTTCTGTTGTTTTTTTTTTTGCTATTGAAAACCACTCTTACTCCATAGTGATCTGATAAGAGGCATGGGATTAGTTCGAACTTTTTATATTTGTTGAGGTCTGTCTTGTGACCAATTATATGGTTGATTTTGGAGAAGGAACCATGAGGTGCTGAGAAAACGGTATATTCTTTTGCTTTAGGGTGAAATGTTCTATAAATATCAGTCAAATCCAATTGGTCCAAAGCTTCAATTAGTTTTACTGTGTCCCTGTTTAGTTTCTGTTTTCCTGATCGGTCCATTGAGGAGAGTGGAGTGTTGAAGTCCCCCACAATTATTGTGTTAGGTGCAATGTGTGCTTTGAGCTTTAGTAAAGTTTCTTTTATGAATGAGGGTGCCGTTGCATTTGGCGCCTAGATGTTCAGAATTGAAAGTTCTTCTTGGTGGATTTTTCCTTTGACCAGCAAGAAGTGTCCCTCAGTGTCTCTTTTGATGACTTTAGGTTGAAAGTCAATTTTATCTGATATTAGAATGTCTAGTCCTGCTCGTTTCCTGTGACCATTGGCTTGTAAGATTGTCTTCCAGCCTTTTACTTGAAGGTATTCTTTATCTTTGACACTGAGGCGTGTCTCCTCTATGCAGCAAAATGTAGGGTCCTGTTTCCTTATCCAGTCTGTTAGTCTGTGTCTTTTTATTGGGGAATTGAGACCATTGATATTAAGAGATATTAAGGAATAGTGATTATTACTTCCTGTCATTATTGATGTTCTTTTTATATTTGAGTGGTTATCTTCTTTTGGGTTTGATGAAGGAAAGTAACTATCTTCCTTTTTCCAGGATGTAGTTTCCCTCCTTGTATTGGAGTGTTCCTCCTATTATTCTTTGCAGAGCTGGGTTTGTGGAAAGATATTGTGTAAATTTGGTTTTGTCATGGAATATCTTGGTTTCTCCATCTATGATGAATGAGAGTTTTGCTGGGTATAGTAGTCTTGGCTGACATTTGTGTTCTCTTAGAGTCTGCATGAGATCTATCCAGGATCTTCTAGCTTTCATGGTCTCTTGAGAAGTCTGGTGTGCTTCTGATAGGTCTTCCTTTATATGTTACTTGGTCTTTTTCTCTTACTGCCTTTAATATTCTTTCTTTGTTTAGTGCATTTGGGTTTTGATTATTATGTGACTGGAGGTATTTCTGCTCAGGTCCAGTCTGTTTGGAGTTCTGTAGGCTTCTTGTATATTCATGGGCATCTCTCTCTTTAAGTTAGGAAAGTTTTCTTCCATAATTTTGTTGAAGATATGTGCTGGCCCTTTCTGTTGTAAATCTTCACTCTCATCTATACCTATAATCCTTAGGTTTGGTCTTCTCATTGTATCCTGGATTTCCTGGATGTTCTGGGATACAAACTTTTGCATTTTGCATTTTCTTTGACTGTTGAGTCAATGGTTTCTATGGTATCTTCAGCATCTGAGATTCTTTCTTCCATCCTTGCATTCTGTTGTTTATATTTGCATCTATGGCCCCTGATTTCTTCTCAAGGTTTTCTATCTCCAAAGTTGTCTCCCTTGGTGATTTCTTAGTTGTTTCTACTTCTGTTTTTAGATCCAGGATGGTTTTGCTCAGTTCCATCATTTGTTTGTTTGTGTTTTCCTGTAATTCTTTAAGAGATTTTTGTGTTTCCTCTTTCATGACTTCTGCCTGTTGACTCAAGTTCTCCTGCATTTCTTTAAGTTTTTTTTTTTTTTGTTTTTGTTTTTTTGCCTTTCTTCTTTATTGACCTCTATCTCTTGGGCCTTATTTTCCTGCATTTCTTTGAGAGATTTTTGTGTTTCCATTATACGGGTTTCTAGCTTATTCATGTTCCCCTATATTTCTTTAAGAGATTCATTCATGTCCTTTTTGTGTTCTTCCAGCAGCATCATGAACAGTGATTTTAAATCCAAATCTTGTTTCTCTGGTGTGTTGCCATAACCAGGACTTGCTGATGTTGGAGAGTTTGGTTCAGATGCCATATTGCCTAGATTTCTGTTAGTAGCGTTCCTGCGTTTGCCCTTTGCCATCTTGTTCTCTGGAGCTAGTTGGTCTTGTCTCTGGCTTGTGTTTCACCCTCCTGAGAGGCTCTAGGGCTATTTCTGCAACACTGGCTGGCAGGGTTTCCCCTGTTGCAGATTGCTGATGTGCTGTCCTCCTCTTGGGTGCTTTTGCAGCCCTAGTGTGTGTGTTTTTCCCCAGATTGTGACTGTCAACCAGATGGTGCCCGTTTGCTCCTTCGGGGAGTGCTGAGGGGTGTATGCTGCGGGGACCTTTTCTGCGTGCTGATCACTCTGCTGGCCAGCAGAACTCCCAGCCGGGTTGGGACACACAAGGCTAGCCTTGCTGCTCAGGCCCTGAGTCTAGGCAAAAGCCTGGCAGGCCAATGTCTGAGCAAATTTCCCCTCAGCTGTGAGTGTTGTTGGGTTTGTCAGGTGGCCAGGATGGCAGCATGCGCATGCTCCCTGAGAGTGCTGGGAGTGTCTGCTGGGCTAACAACCTCCTGGCCGGGTCGGCACACAGATGACCCACCGAGCAGCCCAGGGCCTGGGTGCAGTCCAGGGCCTAACCGTCTTAGACCCCAGGTATGTCAGCCCTGGACTAGCCTGTTAGCTGGTTTTACCTGCTAAGACTCTCTGGCTTTCCATAGGCAAAATGGCGGCAGTGCTTGCACGAGTGCGCGCTGGCCTGGGCTAACAACCTCCTGGCCGTGTCAGCACACAGATGCCCACCGAGCAGCCCAGGGCCTGGGGGCAGTCCAGGGCCTGACCGTCTGAGACCCCTGCTATGTCAGCCTCAGGCTATGCCAGTTAGCCAGTTTGGTTTTGCCTGCTAGGACTCTCTGGCATCAGGTAGAAAAAATGGCGCCGACCCGGGCAAACAACCTCCTGGCCGGGTTTGCACACCAGTGGCCCCCTGACCAGCTCAGTGCCTGGGTGCAGGCCAACGCCCGTCGGGCTTAGATCCCTGTGATGTTGGTCTCTGGTTGTATTTGTGTACCTCAGTCTGTCTGATTTCTCTGGTGTCCGAGAACCAATATGGAGGCCTCATATCTTACTGGCGGGAGGCAGAGTTCTGATGTGGCTTCTGTGTGGTGAAAGGCACCGTAAATCCTCCGCTGCTTGCAGCCCGGCTGGCCAGCGATGGCCAGTGGTCATGGGCGCAAGATCTGCCTGCGACCCTGTGAGCTTGGTTCTACTGCTGATGGCCCTTCCTCTGGACCAGCCTCTGCTGTTGTTGCTGTTGCCACTGCCACTCCAGAACTCTTGTGAATTCATTGTTTTTAATTGCGAGTAGTATTCTATTGTGAAAATATCCCATGTTTTCTGTATCCTTTCCTCCACTGAGGGACATCTGGCTTCTTTGCAGCTCCTGGCTATTATAAATAAGGTTGCTATGAAGATAGTGGAGCATGTGTCCTTATTGCATGCCAGGGAAACCTCTGGGTATATGCCCAGGAGTGGTATAGCAGGGCCCTCAGGAAGTGTCATGCCCAGTTTTCTGAGGAACCGCCAGACACATTTCCAGAGTGGTCGTACCAGCTTGCCATCCCACCAGCAGTAGAGGAGTGTTCCTCTTTCTCTACATCCTTGCCAACACCCACTGTCTCCTGAGTTTTTAATCTTAGCCATTCTGACTGGTGTGAGGTGAAATCTCAGGATTGTTTTGATTTGCATTTCCCTAATGATTAATGATGTTGAACATTTCGTAAGGTTTTTCTCAGGATTCAAAATTCTTCAGGTGAAAATTCTTTGTTTATCTCTGTACCTCATTTTAATAGGGTTATTTGGTTCTCTGGAGTCTAACTTCTTGAGTTATTTGTATATATATATATATATATATATATATATATATATATATATATATATATATATATATATATTGGATATTAGACCTCTGTCACATGTAGGGTTGATGAAGATCATTTCCCAGTTTGTTGGTTGTCATTTTGTCCTTTTGACAGTGGCCTTTGCCTTACAGAAACTTTGTAATTTCATGAGGTCCCATTTATCCATTCTTGATCTTAGAGCATAAGCTATTGGTGTTCTGTTCAGGAACTTTTCCCCTGTGTCCATGTCCTCAAGGGTTGTCCCCAGTTTCTTTTCTTTTAGTTTCAGTGTGTCTGATTTTATGTGGAGGTCCTTGATACACTTGGAATTGAGCTTAGTACAAGGAGATAAGAATGGATCAATTCACATTCTTCTGCATGCTGACCTCCAGTTGAACCAGCACCATTTGTTGAAAAGACTATCCAGTGGAAAAAAAGGACAGCATTTTAAACAAATGGTCCTGGAACAACTGGAGGTTTGCATGCAGAAAAATGCAAATCAAACCATTCTTATCTACTTGTACAAAGCTCAAGTCCAAGTGGATCAAAGATGTACACAAAATCAGACACACTGAAGCTTATACAGGAGAAAGTGGGGACAAACCTTGAACACATGGGCACAGGGGGAAAGTTTCTGAGCAGAACACCAATGGTTTATGCTCTAAGAACAAGAATCGACAAATGATACTTCATAAAACTGAAAAGCTTCTGTAAGGCAAAGGACATAGTCAATAGGAAAAAATGGCAACCAACAAATTGGGAAAAGATCTTTACTAACCCTACATCTGATAGAGGGCTAATATCCAACATATACAAAGAACTTAAGAAGTTAGTCTCCAGAGAATTAAATAACCCTATTAAAAATGTGGTACAGAGCTAAACAGGAAATTCTCAACTGAGGAAATTCAAATGGCTCTAAAGCACCTGAAGAAATGTTCAGCATCCTTAGTTATCAGGGACATGCAAGTCAAAACAACACTGAGATTCTACCTTATACCAGTCAGAATGGCTAAGATGAAAAACTCAGGGGACAGCAGATGCTGGAGAGGATGTGGGGAAAGAGGAACACTTCTCCATTGTTGGGATTGCAAGCTGGTAAAACCACTCTGGAAATCAGATTGGTGATTCCTCAGAAAATTAGACATAGTACTACCTGTTGACCTAGCTATAACACTCCTGGGCATATACCCAGAAAGTGCTCCTACATGTAATAAGGACACATGGTCCACCATGTTCATAGCTGCCTTATTTATAATAGCCAGAAGCTGGAAAGAACCCAGATGTCCCTCAACAGAGGAATGGATATAGAAACTGTGGCATATATATACAATGCAGTACTATTCATCTATTGAAAACAATGAATTCATGAAATTCTTAAGCAAATGGATGGAACTGGAAAGTGTCATCCTGAGTGAGGTAACCCAGTCACAAAAGAACACACATGGTATGCAGTCATTAATAAGCAGATGCTAGTTCAAAAGCTCAAAATAAACAATTTACAATTCACTCAGCACAGGAAGCTCATGAAGAAGAAGGACTTAAGTGAGGGTGCTATTGTTCCTCTGAGAAAGGGAGCAAAATGCTCACAGGAGCAACAAGGGAGGCAATGTGTGGTCCGGGATACTGATTCCTCCCAGATGTTCTTTTACTGTTGAGAATAGTTTTACATATCCTGGGTTTTTTTTGTTATTACTTATGAATTTGAAAATTGCTCTTTCTAACTCTATAAAGAACTGAGTTGGCATTTTGATGGGAATTGCATTGAATCTCTATATTGCTTTTGGCAAGATGGCCATTTTAACTATATTAATCCTGCCAATTAATGAGCATGGAAGATTTTTTCCTTTTCTGAGGTCTTCTTCAATTTCCTTTGTCAGAGACCTGAAGTTCTCATACAGATCTTTCACTTGTTTCGTTAGAGTCTCACACAGATACTTTATATTGTTTATGGCTCTTGTGATAGGTATTATTTTCCTAATTTCTTTCTCAGACTGCTTATCCTTTGAGTATAGGAAGGCTATTGATTTGCTTGAGTTGATTTTATAACATGACACATTACTGAAGTTGTTTATCAGGTGTATGAGTTCTCTGGTGGAATTTTTTGGGTCACTTAAGTATATTATCATATCATCTGTGAATAAGGGAGATATAACAAAAGAAACTGAGGAAATTCAAAAAGTTATCAGGTCCTACTACAAAAAACATATACTCAACACAACTGGAGAATCTGGAGGAAATGAACAATTTCTTAGACAGATATCAAATACCAAAATTAAGTCAGGATCAAGTCGATCATCTAAAGAGTCCCATAACCCCTAAAGAAATAGAAGTGGTCATTGAAAGTCTTTCAATCAAAAAAAGTACAGGACCAGATGGTTTCAGTGTAGAATTCTATCAGACCTTCAAAGAAGACCTAACACCAATACTCTTCAATCTAGTCCACAAAATAGAAACAGAAGGAATACTACCTAACTCGTTCTATGAAGCCACAATTATGCTGATACCAAAACCACACAATGATCCAACAAAGAAAGAGATCTTCAGGCAAATTTCTCTTATGAATATCAATGTAAAAATACTCAATAAAAGTCTTGTCAATCATATCCAAGAACACATCAAAATGATCATTCACCATGATCAAGTAGGCTTCATACCAGGGATGCAGGGATGGTTCAATATACAGAAATTCATCAATGAAATGCAATACATAAACAAACTCAAAGGAAAAAAAATGACATGGTCATTTCCTTAGATACTAACAAAGCTTTTGACAAAATGCAACATCTTTTCTTGCTAAAAGTCTTGGAAAGAACAGGAATTCAAGGCCCATACATAAACATAGTAAAAGTGATATACAGCAAACCGGTAGCCAACATCAAACTAAATGGAAAGAAACTTGAAGCAATCCCCCCAAATCAGGAACTAGACAAAGCTACCCCTTCTCTCCATATCTTTTCAATATAGTACTTGGAGTTCTAGCGAGAGCAATTAGACAACATAAGGAGGTCAAAGGGATACAAATTGGAAAGAAAGAAGCTAATTTATCAATTTATCCATTCTTATCTCCTTGTTCAAAGCTCAAGTCCATGTGGATCAATGAACTCCACATAAAACCAGACACACTGAAACTAATTAGAAAAGAAACTAGAGAAGAGCCTTGAGCACATGGGCACATTGGAAATTTTCCTGAACAGAAGAATAATAGCTTATGCTCTAAGATCAAGAATTGACTAATGACACCTCATAATATTACAAAGTTTCTGTAAGGCAAAAGCCACTGTCAATAAGACAAAATGGCAACCCACAAACTGGGAAAATATCTTTAACAACCCTATACCTGACAGAGGGCTAATATCCAATATATAAAAAGAAATCAAGAAGTTAGACTCTAAAGAACCAAAGAACCGGTTAAAAATGGGGTACAGAGCTAAAAAAAAAAAGGAATTGTCAACTGAGGAATATCAAATGGATGAGAATCACCTAAAGAAATGTTCAACATCATTAGTAATTAGGGGAATGCAAATCAAAACAACCCTGAGACTTCACCTCACACCAGTCAGAATGGCTAAGGTCAAAAACTCAGGAGACAGCAGGTGCTGGCCAGGATGTGGAGAAAGAGGAAGACTCCTCCACTGCTGGTGAGATTGCAAGCTGTTACAACCACTCTGGAAGTCAGTCTGGTGTTTTCTCAGAAAACTGAGCATAATCCTACCTGAGGACCCTGCTATACCACTCCTGGGCACATACCCGCAGAATTCTCTAGCATTTAATAAGGACACATGCTCCAGTATGTTCACTGTAACCCTATTTATAATAACCAGGAGCTGGAAAGAACCCAGATGTCCCTTAATAGAGGAATGGATACAGAAAATATGGTATATTTACACAGTGGAATACTACTCAGATATTAAAAACAATTAATTCATGAAATACTTGGGCAAATGGGTGGAACTTGAAAATATAATCCTGAGTGAGGTGACCCAATCACAAAAGAACACATATGGTTCACATTCACTAACAAGTAGGTATTAGCCCAGAAGCTTGGAATACCCAAGATACAATTCACATATCAAATGATACCCAAGGGGGGGGGCAATGTGTGGATACTCTGGTCCTTTTTAGAAGAGGGAACAAAATACCCACAGAAGAAGATACAGAGGAAAAGTGTGGAGCAGAGTCTGAGGGAAGGACCATCCAGAGACTACCCCACCTAATGATCCATCCCATATACAGTTACAAAATCCAGACACTATTATTGTTGCCTACAAGTGTTTGCTGATTGGAGATGGATATAGCTATCACCTGGGAGGTTCTGCTAGTGCATGACAAATACAGAATGGGACACTCTCAGCCAGCCATTGAACTGAGCATGGAGTCCCCAATGGGGGAACTAGAGAAAGGATCCAAGGAGCTGAAGGCATATGCATTCCCATAGGAAGAACAGCAATAGCAGCCACTCAGTAATCCCAGAGCTCCCAGGGATAAAACTGTCAACTAGAGAGTGCACATAGTTTTACCCATGGCTCCAGAGACTTAGGCAGCAGAGGGTGGCCTTGTTGGACATCAAAGAAAGGAGAGGCCCTTTGTACTGTAAAAGCTTGATGCCACAGTATGGGGGAATGCTGGGAAAGGGAAGCAGGAGAGGATTGATTGGGGAACAGGGGGCGGAGAGATGTATAATAAGACTTTCAGGGTGGGGAACCATGAAAGCGAACAACATTTGAAATGTAAATGAAGAATATATCTAATAAAAAAATAAAATAAGATACTGGAAAAGGTAATAATGTGATACAAATTTTATTTACCTTTGTGCAAATATACCTACATTCATATTGAAATACATATGTGTGTTCTGTGTGATTGCTTTTCAGTTTGTTTGTCCAAATAAAAATAAAAATAAAAATAAACATATAAAATAGGAGTTATTGTGTATTTATTGTCTGCCAGGAATAGAAGTTAGTGCTATGTATATGCCAGGCAATTGCATTATAACTTAGATTTACTAAATGACTGCTTGATATTTATATTCCTCCTCTCTAAAATTTTTTGAACAAACATTATTTAACATGTAAAAACACATAAAACAATGTAACCTAGCTTTGTCAATGATGCAATAACTGCAGGAGGATATTAATATATGTGTGTGTAAAGGACAATACTCAATTGTGTCATTGTGCCAATTATCTGTGTTGTTTTAAGAAAACTAAAATTTGCTATAAACATAATTCATCTTCTATACCTTCCTATTTCTGTTTCGTTCTCTTAACCTTGTCCTTGCTCAGTTTTATTGATATTATCAGTATAATTTCACTGTGATTGCCTTCTTAATCAACGTCTGAACAGAACACCAATAGCGTATGCTCTAAGAGCAAGAATTGACAAATGGGACCTCATAAGGTTACAGAGTTTCTGTAAGGCAAAGGACACCATCAAGAGGACAGATCGGCAACCAACAAATTGGGAAAAGATCTTCACCAATCCTACATCAGATAGAGGGCTAATATCCAATATATATAAAGAACTCAAGAAGTTAGACTCCAGAAAACCGAACAACCCTATTAAAAAATGGGGTACAGAGTTAAACAAAGAATTCTCACCTGAAGAACTTCGGATGGCGGAGAAGCATCTTAAAAAATGCTCAACTTCATTAGTCATTAGGGAAATGCAAATCAAAACAACCCTAAGATTTCATCTTACACCAGTCAGAATGGCTAAGATTAAAAATTCAGGAGACAGCAGGTGTTGGAGAGGGTGCGGAGAAAGAGGAACACTCCTCCACTGCTGGTGGGGTTGCAAATTGGTACAACCACTCTGGAAAGCAGTCTGGCGGTTCCTTCGAAAACTGGGCACCTCACTTCCAGAAGATCCTGCTATACCACTCCTGGGCATACACCCAGAGGATTCCCCACCATGTAATAAGGATACATGCTCTACTATGTTCATAGCAGCCCTATTTATAATTGCCAGATGCTGGAAAGAACCCAGGTATCCCTCAACAGAAGAGTGGATACAAAAAATGTGGTATATCTACACAATGGAGTACTATTCAGCCATTAGAAACAATGAATTCATGAAATTCTTAGGCAAATGGATGGAGCTAGAGAACATCATACTAAGTGAGGTAACCCAGACTCAAAAGGTGAATCATGGTATGCACTCACTAATAAGTGGTTATTAACCTAGAAAACTGGAATACCCAAAACATAATCCACACATCAAATGAGATACAAGAAGAAAGCAGGAGTGGTCCCTGGTTCTGGAAAGACTCAGTGAAACAGTATTTGGCAAAACCAGAACGGGGAACTGGGAAGGGATGGGAGGGAGGACAGGGGAAGAGAAGGGGGCTTATGGGACTTTAGGGGAGTGGGGGGGGGCTAGAAAATGGGAAATCATTTGAAATGTAAATAAATTATATCGAATAAAAAAAAAAAAGTATTCTTACACTCAAAAGTGAAGTTATTTGAGGAAGGACATTTTATTACCCACCAAATTGTCTGGCAACACCAAAGAGCAGGTTTTATTTTGTTATTGTTTTTGTTTTTGTTTGTTTTTTGTTTTGATATTTTTTGTTTGTTTTTAAATAGGCAAATGATATTCATACCCAATTCTTGATTCTAGTTGTTGTACTATATTTGTCTCAAGCTCTAATATCTTCAGATATCACTCAGTTACGACATTCAGTGGTTATAAGAACAGTAAGTATTCTTTACAGAAATTGATGAGAAGAGAGAGTTTGGGGTGGAGGTGGGATTGGCTTCACAATGATATTAGAGGTCTATAACCTAATACTTTTAATGAGATAAAAATATACAGTACTTTGGTTTGGTAGTTAGGGACATGATAAAACATTCTTATGAGTGGTTCCAATATTTATCAGTTTTTAGAAATAAAATTGGTAGGCATCTACTTCAAGTGGTTCAGGGGCACAGCAGGATCATCAGTGGCTGCAATAAAGTGAGCATCCATAGGAAATAAAGTGGGTTTGTATCTAACCTCATAAACTTCCAATTGTCCTTTTAAGTATACTCAGAGGCTTAATTAGGTTAACTGACATTTTTATTACTTAATTTTGATGTTAAGCTACTAAAAAAGAATTTTTTTTACATTGTGATTCGAAACAATGCTTCAGTTTATGTTATGTGAAACCCAAATAATGTGATTTGAAATTTGTAAAAGTATAGTATGTACACTAAAAATCTAGATTAAGATTGGGAATTGTGTCAGATTTTTATTTTTAATAACAGGGATAGATGATAAAAATATATGGCATTTTGATGGTACCATGAAAGACTGATGCAGATTTCAAACATCATTTAATTAGCTCTAGTGTGTGAATCTTATATTCTCTGACCACTACTTCAGATTATCATATCATTTGGAGTAGCATTTCACTAAGAAACATTGACTGGATATCATCTACTGCAAAATAGAAAAATCAACATTGACATACTGTCAAATTGACCATAAATAAAGTCTATATATATACAGGTAAGAGCTCATTGTTACAAACATTGTTCATAAAGAGCTTTAGCTTCAGAGATTGCAAAGCTATGATAGTTGAAAAATACCATAAAATGACCAAGCCAAATATCTGTTAGTTGGGTTAATAGGGGAGTGAATTTGAAAGCCTACTTGTCTATAAATTGCCTAAGAATAATAGTTTGTACAAGTACATTACTTCTAGCTCTTCTTTGGGATGTAATACTTTCTACTTTTGAGGTTCTGGGCATTGGAGAAATGTTTATCTCTAGCGCTTCTTGGATGTCATTCTAATTCTTTCTCTGAAGTTCAAGGAAGGATTCAGAATATTCTACTTCTATTGTTTTTGTTAAGGAGTTGATCTGCAAATTGTCAAGATCCCTTTTATCAAGGATCCTTTTTTCTTCAAGGAATGGTAATACGATTAGATCAACAAAGAGTGTATCTGGTATCTTCTAGCTTGTGCAATGATTTTGAAGAGAAATCAAAACAAAACAAATTAAATGGCTATAATAAACATCTATTTCTAAACCCTAGCAATATAAAGTAGCATGAAACACATACTTTGAAAATAAGTAGTGAAAACCTAAAGTAATAGACTTGACTGAATTATGCTTTTAATGGGCAATAAAATTATCTGTATAAAGAATTAAGATATAGAAAAAAGAACTTGGATCAATTCACAAGGTAACAGCTAGTACAAAATGTTCCAGGATAAGACATTATTTGAATCCTCTATGTACAAGCAAAACCATTCTCAGGGATTTCTAATCAGAGTACAAACAATAAGACTCTTATCAGCCTGCCCACAAACATATTCAATCCAAGCCACTCCCTATGAATTTTTATATTCTGTGAATGAATTATAAATAAAATTTCCAAATGTCACCAAGAAGATTATCATTATGGATCAACATCCTCAAGCTACTTTTTGGCAATAAATGTCAGAAGAAATTTTTATGGGTTTTAAAACTTATTTGCAATTTGTAATGAGTTTTTTGAAAGTACCATTATTTTATGAATGAGAACAACTGTCAAATAAATGTATTTGTAATGTCAGGACTTTCATTACTGCATGTCTGCAGGGTAAAGTTTAGGTGCTAAACTGCTTCTTCATTTATGGCCCTTTGATATATTTAAAATATGGGATAGAGCCCTTGTAACATTCATTAGATTTTCTCTACATTTTTAAATTAATAATTTAAGTTACATTTTTTATTATCTCATTGTTACTCATCCACTCCATTAAGGAATCACTACACCACTGACGTTTATAACTTTACAGAAAAGGGAAATAGAAGTATTAACCAATAGCATTGGGTTACTCAGCATTAGCTGTGCTTTTCATCTGAGCCAAGAGCAATGTGGATTTTGTGGCATTAGAAATCTTTTCATCTGTTTTAATTTAAAACAGGAGAAAAGATTTTAATTCTTCATCAGGACAATTCATATCCTGTGGATTTTTTCCTATTAGGCAATAAAGCTGTAATATTATGATTGAATATATAAGTAATTCTCATAATCTAAAGAAAAGAAATAGAGCTCCCTCAGAACATTACATTATGAATAGGGTTTTGTTATAGTATTATAAAGTATATTAATGCTAATGAAAGTCTTAGAAATTCATTCTTTAAATACTCAATTTTCTATTTTGCATTAATCAGACTGCATCAGTATTTGTGATTAGTTACATACATTATTCAACTAGAAAAGTGGTAAATATAATACCAGGATTCCCTCTGACAAACTTTTTTGAAATTGTTAAAGTAACACTCTCAATCTGCTTATGTTGCAGAGTTTACAGTTCTATGGTATAAAATACAGGGATTTTAAAAACAATTAATGGAACATTATTGTCTACATAAAATGTTTATGAATTCTCTTCTATTAATATTTGGATATTTAAAACTTCACTGTTCTGTATAGTCATCTACAGTGATGTTTTATTTCCAAAATATATTTCTTATTAACCGAAATATTTTTTAATTTCATGAATTTATGGTATTTAGAACTTATAATTTCCTTATCTTTATTCACAGACAAAATGTTTTACCTCTCATAACTTTCATGTACTACATTTTATTAATTACTATAATTGTAATAAAAGTAAAAGGGATTTCGTTGCAAGTATTCAGAATTCTACATGCACTTTAGAATACAAAAGATTAAGTCGGACAGCTAAAGAAACAACCAATCAAGTGATGAAGAAACACACACAATGAGTAAGGTTGTTTACTGGATATGCATCTGGTAGAGGATTAATGTCAAGAATACACAAAGAATGAAAACAACAAAATTAAAACAAAAACAAAAACAAAATAGTGTCAAGAAAACAAATGACCCAATTATGATATTGTCCAGGGATTTGATGACAGAGTTCTCAATGGAAGAACTAAAAATGGCTAAGAAAAATTTTGAAAAAGTGTTCATCATCCTGAGCATAATTGAAAAATAAAATTTATTGTTAATGATCTCTGCTTTTGTATATACTAATCAAACTAGGTTATACTGAGACATTCCATTAGAACTAGTAAGTAGTGGTGAAAATTGAAGAGCATAGAAATTATTTGTAATTCTATAAAACTAAATTATTTCCTCCCTCTGGATCTCAGAAGCCTTATTTGTAGATTATCTTTGCTGTAGGAATGCTTATTGAAAACAATTTTACTTTTATATGTACAGAATTAATATTTTTGTGCTCCTATTTCTAGGAATTATTTTATCTTTGTTTTTTAAATTGTTGCTCACATCTTCCCTCCAATTCATCCCCTCCCACAATTCTTCCTGTGTCCCCCCACCCCTTTTGCTCTGAGTGGATGAGATTCTATGGGTATCCCCCCATCCTGGTATTTCAAGTCTCTCTGTGGCTAGACACATCTTTTTCCACCAAGGCCAGATAAGACAGCCCAGCTAGAAGAATATATCCCCTATACAAACAACAGTCTTTGGGACACCACTTGCTCCTGTTGTTTAGGACCCATATGATGACCAAGCTGGACATCTGCTACATATGTGCAAGGATACTGAGGTCCATACCATATATGTTCTTTTGTTGGTGGTTCAGTCTCTGAGATAGCCCCAACGGTCCAGATTAGGTGACTATGTTGGTCCTATGCTCTTTGGGGACCAGCAATCCTTTCTCCTACTCTTCCAGAGTCCCAAAGTTCCACCTATTGTTTGACTGTGGGTGTCTGCATCTGTCTGAGACAGCTGCTGTGAGGAACCTCTAGAGGAGAGCCATTCTAGGCTCCTGTCTGCATGTATAACAGAGTATCATTAATACTGTCAGGGACTAGTGCTTGCCCATTGGATGGGTCTCAAGTTGGGCTGCCTATTGGTTGTTCATTCCCTCAGTTTCTGCTCCATCCCCCTTTCCTCAATTTCTTGTAGTCAGGATAAATTTTGGGTCAGAAGTTTTGTAAGTCGGTTGGTGTCTGTATCACTCCATTGAGGATCTTGTCTGGCTACAGGAAGAAGCCTCTTCAGATTCCATATTTGTAATGCTTCAAGTCACAGGTAAAAACACCCATATTGATTCTGGGGATCATCCTCTTTCCCGTGCCTCTGTAACTAAATGTTTTAAATATTCAAGAATATCGTGTAAATGAAATCAATGTCTTAGTACATCTCTTTTATCAAATTAGAAAAAATGTTTGCTGAACTGGGATTCTTCTACACATTTACTTCTCCCTTTCTAATCATCTTGGTTTTCCCTTACAGTGAGAAGATTATTTGTGGAATTAGCTTAAAAGCAGATGCCGAATGGGTAAGTCTTGGGTAGAAGACTGTCAATCTTCTCCCTAATTAACTATAGGAGCCTGAATCAGACCTTCCTCACCTGAGGGTTTTGTGAAATCCTTTTGCAGAGGAAGATGGATTGTAGATTCAGCAACCAGGCAGTATTCATTATCTACTTTTCAGACTGAAGTACCTTGAGGAGTCTGCAAATTTTAGAGAAAAAAAGCAAATAAGCTGTCCAAGAAACATATACAAAATATTAGAAACTCAAATTGGAGGATAATGCTTTTGATTAAATACATTGAAAAGCATACAATTTTGAAATTATAACACTAAGAAACATTTATTTTATTTTATTTTTTGTACCTATAGAAATACATCTTTTAATGGTACCTAAATTTTTATCTTCAAATTATATCACATCAGTTATTTTAAATTCTTTTTCCCCCAATATATGTTAAACAAAGGAACAAAGGTCAAGAAAAATTGCATGTTTGTGGTAATTAAATATATATATATATATATATATATATATATATATATATATATATATATATACTGTAACTGTAGAACATCTTATATTTGAAGATGCTCAATAAGAAACTTTAACTGAGAACATCATACTAAGTGAGGCATGGGACCAGATGGCTTCAGAGCAGAATTCTATAAGACCTTCAAAGAAGACCTAACATTAATACTCTTCAAACTGTTCCACAAAATAGAAACAGAAGGAACACTACCCAACTCATTCTATAAAGCCACAATTACACTCATACCAAAACCACACAAAGATCCAACAAAGAAAGAGAAATTCAGGCCAATTTCCCTTATGAATATCAATGCAAAAATACTCAATAAAATTCTTGTCAACTGAATCCAAGTACACATCGAAACAATCATCAACCATGAACAAGTAAGTGGGCTTCATCCCAGGGATGCAGGTATGGTTCAATATAAGGAAATCCATCAATGCAATCCACTACATAAACAAACTCAAAGAAAAAAACCATATGATCATTTCATTAGATGCTGAAAAAGCATTTAAAATAATTCAGCATCCTCTCATGCTAAAAGTCTTGGAAAGAACAGGAAATCAAGGCGCATACCTAAACATAGTTAAACAATATACAGCAAACCGGTAGCCAACATCAAACTAAATGGAGAGAAACTTGAAGCAATCCCACTAAAATCAGGGACTAGACAAGGCTGCCCTCTCTCTCCATATCTTTTCAATATAGTACTTGAACTTCTAGCTAGAGCAATTGGACAAAATAAGGAGGTCAAAGGGATACAAATTGGAAAGGAAGACGTAAAATTATAACTATTTGCAGATGACATGATAGTATACTTAAGTGACCCAAAAAAATACACCAGAGAACTCCTATAGCTGATAAACCACTTCAGCAAAGTGGCAGGTTATAAAATCAACTCAAGCAAATCAGTTGTCTTCCTATACTCAAAGGATAAGCAGGCTTAGAAAGAACTTAGGGAACTGACATGCTTCACAATAGCCACAAACAATATGAAGTATCTTGGTGTAACTTTAACCAAACAAGTGAAAGATCTATAAGACAAGAACTTTTGGTCACTGAAGAAGAAAATTGAAGAAGACCACAGAAAATGGAAAAATCTTCTATGCTCGTGGATTGGCAGGATTAATATAGTTAAAATGGCCATCTTGCCAAAAGCAATATACAGGTTCAATGCAATCCCCATCAAAATCCCAACTCAATTCTTCACAGAGTTAGAAAAAGCAATCCTCAGATTTATCTGGAATAACAAATAACCCAGGATAGCTAAAAGTATTCTCCACAGTAAAAGAAAATCTGGGGGAATTAGTATCCCAGACCTCAAGCAATACTACAGAGCAATAGTGTTAAAAACTGCATGGTATTGGCACAGGGACAGGCAAGTGGACCAATGGAATAGAATTGAAGACCCAGAAATGAATCCACACACCTATGGTCACTTGATCTTCGACAAAGGAGATGAAAACATCCAGTGGAAAAAAGATAGCCTTTTCAACAAATGGTGCTGGTTCAACTGGAGGTCAGCATGCAGGAGAATGCGAATTGATCCATCATTATCTCCTTGTACTAAGCTCAACTCCAAGTGGATCAAGGACCTCCACATAAAACCATTCGCACTGAAACTAATAGAAAAGTAACTGGGGAAAACCCTTGTGGACATAGGCACAGGGGGAAAAGTTCCTGAACAGAACACCGATAGTTTATTCTCTAAGATCACGAATAGACAAATGGGATCTCATAAAATTACAAAGTTTCTGTAAGGCAAAGACACTGTTAAAAGGCCAAAACAGCAACCAACAAATTGGGAAAAGATATTAACCAACCCTACATCTGATAGAGGGCTAATATCCAATATATACAAAGAACTCAAGAAGTTAGACTGCAGGGAACCAAATAATCCTATTAAAAAATGGGTTACTGATCTAAACAAAGAATTTTCACCTGAAGAAATTCGGATGGAGACTCGCCTCCATCTTGGTTCTTGGACTCCAGAGAGATCAGACAGACTGAGGTAAGCAAATATATCCTGAGGCCAACATCGCGGGGGTCTCAGCCCGATGGGCTTTGGCCTGCACCCAGGCCCTGGGCTGTTCAGGGGGGGGGCATTGGGGTGCCAACCCAGCCAGGATTTTTTTTTTTTGCCCGGGCCCGGTGCGCGCCACCATTTTGCCTACAGGACACCAGAGAGTGCCAACAGGCAAAGCTGGCTAAGACGCATATCCCGAGGCTAACATAGCAGGGGGTCTAGGCCCCAAAGGCCGTGGACTGACCCCAAGAACTGGGCTGCCCTGTGGGCCATCTGTGTGTCAACCCAGCCAGGAGGTTGTCAGCCCAGCAGACTCTCCCAGCACATTAAGGGAGCACATGTACACACCACCACCACCCCGACCCCCCCCCCCCCATCCTGGCCACCTGACAGAACCAATTAACAGTCAGAGCCCAAGGGGAACTTTGCTCGGACCTTAGCCATTTTGGCTACAGGACTCCAGAGAACTCCAGCAGGCAAAGCTGGCAAACAGACATAGCCTGAGGCTAATATAGCAGGGGTCTAGGCCACAACAGGCCCTGGAATGACCCCAAGAACTGGGCTGCTCGGTGGGCCATCTGTGTGTCAACCCACCCAGGAGGTTGTTAGCCAAGCAGACTCACCCGGCACTTTCAGGGAGCACATGTGCACACTCACCCCCCCCCCCCATCATGTCCACCTGACAGAACCAATTAACAGTCAGAGCCCGAGGGGAACTTTGCTCTGACCTTGGCCTCCCAGGCTTTGCCTAGACTCAGGGCCTGAGCAGCCAGGCTAGCCTTGTTTGCACCAACCCGGTTGGGAGTTCAGCTGCCCAGCAGAGTGATCAGCACACTGAAAGGTCCTGGCAGCATACACCCTTCAGCACTCCCTGAAGGTACAAACGGGCACCATCTGGTTCACACACACAATCTGGGGCAAAGCACACTAGGGCTGCAAGGGCACCCAAGCAGAGGACAGCACATCAGCAATCTGCTACAGGGGAAACCCAGCCATCCAGTGTTGCAGAAATAGCCCCAGAGCCCCTCAGGAAGCTCAAACACCAGACAGAGACAAGACCAACTAACTCCAGAGAACAATATGTCAAAGGACAAATGCAGGAACACTACCAACAGAAATCTAGGCAATATGGCAGCATCTGAACCAAACTCTCCAACATCAGCAAGTCCTGGTTATGGCAACACACCAGAGAAACAAGATTTGGATTTAAAAACACTGGTCATGATGCTGCTAGAAGAACACAAAAAGGACATAAATGAATCTCTTAAAGAAATACAGGGGAACATGAATAAGCTAGAAACTTGTATAATGGAAACACAAAAATCACTTAAAGAAATGCAGGAAAATAAGGCTCAAAAAATAGAAACCAATAAAGAAATGCAAAAAAATTATGGATGAAAACTTTCCCAACTTAAAGAGAGAGATGCCTATGAATATACAAGAAGCCTACAGAACTCCAAACAGACTGGACCTAAGCAGAAATACCTCAGGCCACATACCCAATTCCTTCTACGACGCCACAATTATGCTCATACTAAAACCACACAAAGATCCAACAAAGAAAGAGAACTTCAGATCAATTGTGATTGAAAGTTTTGCTGGATATAGTACTCTTGGCTGACATTTGTGTTCACTTAGAGTCTGCATGAGATATGCCCAGGATCTTCTAGCTTTCATGGTCTCTGGTGAGAAATCTGGTGTGATTCTGATAGTTCTTCCTTTATATGTTACTTGGCCTTTTTCTCTTATTGCCTTTAATATTCTTTCTTTGTTTAGTGCATTTGGGGTTTTAATTATTATGTGGCCTGAGGTATTTCTGCTCAGGTCCAATACAAGGAGAGAAACTACACCCTGGAAAAAGCAAGATATTCACCTTCCTTCATCAAAGCCAAAAGAAGATAACCACTCAAATATAAAAATAACATCAAAAATGACAGGAAGTAATAATCACTATTCCTTAATATCTCTTAACATCAATGGACTCAATTCCCCAATTAAAAAAAAATAGACTAACAGACTGGATAAAGAAACAGTACCCTACATTTTGCTGCATACAAGAAACACACTTAAATGTCAAAGACAAAACTACCTTAGAGTAAAAGGCTGAAAGACAATTTTGCAAGCCAATGGTCTCTGGAAATGAGCCGGAGCAGATAAAATTGACTTTCAACCTAAAGTCATCAAAAGAGACACTGAGGGACACTTCTTGCTGGTCAAAGAAAAATCCACCAAGAAGAACTTTCAATTCTGAACATCTATGCGCCAAATGCAAGTGCATCCTCATTCATTGCACCTAACACAATAATTGTGGGAGACTTCAACACTCCACTCTCCTCAATGGACCGATCAGGAAAACAGAAACTAAACAGGGACACAGTAAAACTATTTGAAGCTTTGGACCAATTGGATTTGACTGATATTTATAGAAGATTTCACCCTAAAGCAAAAGAATATACCTTTTTCTCAGCACCTCATGGTACCTTCTCCAAAATCAATCATATAATTGGTCACAAGACAGACCTCAACAAATACAAGAAGATCGAACTAATCCCATGCCTCCTATCAGATCACTATGGTGTAATAGTGTTTTTCAATAGCAACAAAAACAACAGAAAGCCCACATACACATGGAAGCTGAACAATACTCAATGACACCTTGGCCAAAGAAGAAATAAAGAAGTCAGAGACTTTTTAGACTTTAATGAAAATGAAGGCACAACATACACAAATCTTTGGGACACAAAGAAAGCAGTGCTAAGAGGAAAACTCATAGCCCTGAGTGCCTCCAGGAAGAAAATGGAGAGAGCATACACTAGCAGCTTAAGGACACACCTGAAAGCCCTGGAAGAAAAAGAATCTATTTCACCCAGGAAGAGTAGAAGACAGGAAATCATCAAACTCAGGGCTGAAATCAATCAAGTGGAAACAAAGAGAATCATACAAAGAATCAACGAGTCCAGGAGTTGGTTCATTGAGAAAATCAACAAGATAGATAAACCCTTAGCCAGACTGACGAAAGGGCATAGAGAAAGTATCCAAATTAACAAAATTAGAAATGAAAAGAGAGATATTACAACAGAAATTGAGGAAATCCAAAAAAATCATCAGATCCTACTACAAAAGCCTATAGTCAACACAACTGGAGAATCTGAAGGAAATGGACAATTTCCTTGACAGATACCAAACACCAAAATTAAATCAGGACCAAATAGATCATCTAAACAGTCCTATAACCCCTAAAGAAATAGAAGATGTCATAGAAAGTCTTCCAACCAAAAAAAGGACAGGACCAGATGGTTTCAGTGCAGAATTCTATCAGACCTTCAAGAAGACCTAACACCAATACTCTTCAAACTATTCCACAAAATAGAAACAGAAGGAACCCTACCCAATTCCTTCTACGACGCCACAATTATGCTGATACCAAAACCACACAAAGATGCAACAAAGAAAGAGAACTTCAGATCAATTTCCCTTATGAATATCGATGCCAAAATACTCAATAAAATTCTTGCCAATGGAATCCAAGAACACATGAAAATGATCATCCACCATGATCAAGTAGGGTTTATCCCAGGGATGCAGGGCTGGTTCAATATATGGAAATTCATCAATGCAATCCACTACATAAGCAAATTCAAAGAAAAAAAAAAACCACATGGTCATTTCATTGGATGCTGAAAAGCATTTGACAAAATTCAGCATCCTTTCATGCTTAAAGCCTTGGAAAGAACAGGAATTCAAGGCCCATACCTAAACATAGTAAAAGCATTATCCAGCAAACCAGTAGCCAGTATCAAACTAAATGGAGAGAAAATTGAAGCAATCCCACTAAAATCAGGGACTAGACAGGGCTGCCCACATTCTCCTTATCTTTTCAATATTGTACTTGAGGTACTAGCTCGGGCAATTCGACAACATAAGGAGGTCAAAGGGATACAAACTGGAAAGGAAGAAGTCAAACTATCATTATTTGCAGATGATATGATCGTCTACCTAAGTGACCCAAAAAACTCCACTAGAGAACTCGTACAGCTGATAAACAACTTCAGCAAAGTGGCAGTTTATAAAATCAACTCAAGCAAATCAGTAGCCTTCCTATACTCAAAAGATAAGCAGGCTGAGAAAGTAATTAGGGGAATGACCCCATTCACAATAGCCACAAACAATATAAAGTACCTTGGGGTGACTCTTACCAAACATGTGAAAGATCTGTATGACAAATACTTCAAGACTCTGAAGAAGGAAATGGAAGAAGACCTCAAAAAATGGAAAAAACCTCCCATGCTCATGGATCGGCAAGATTAATATAGTTAAAATGGCCATTTTGCCCAAAGCAATATACAGATTCAACACAATACCCATCAAAGAGCAGTCCTCAAATTCATCTGGAATAACAAAAAACCCAGGATAGCTAAAACTATTCTCAAAAATAAAAGAAATTCTGGGAGTATCAGTATCCCTGACCTCAAGCAATACTACAGAGTAATAGTGTTAAAAACTGCATGGTATTGTTACAGTGACATGAAGGCAGATCAATGGAACAGGATTGAAGATCCAGAAATGTACCCACACACATATGGCCACTTGATCCTCGACAAAGGGGCTAAAAACATCCAAAGGAAAAAAGATAGCCTTTTCAACAAATGGTGCTGGTTCAACTGGAGGTCAGCATGCAGAAGAATGGGAATTGATCCATCCTTGTCTCCTTGTACTAAGCTCACCTCCAAGTGGATCAAGGACCTCCACATAAAGCCAGACACTCTGAAGCTAATAGAAAAGAAACTGGGGAAGATTCTTGAGGACATTCGTACAGGGGGAAAGTTTCTGAACCGAACACCAATAGCTTATGCTCTAAGATCAAGAATTGACAAATGGGACCTCATAAAATTACAAAGTTTCTGTAAGGCAAAGGACACCATCAAAGGGGCAAATCCAAATCGGCAACCAACAAATTGGGAAAAGATCTTCACCAACCCTACATCAGATAGAGGGCTAATATCCAATATATATAAAGAACTCAAGAAGTTAGACTCCAGAAAACCAGATAACCCTATTAAAAAATGGAGTACAGAGTTAAACAAAGAATTTTCACCTGAAGAACTTCGGATGGCAGAGAAGCATCTTAAAAAATGCTCAACTTCATTAGTCATTAGGGAAATGCAAATCAAAACAACCCTGAGATATCACCTTACACCAATGAGAATGGTTAAGATTAAAAATTCAGGAGACAAGGATAATTGCGGCGGCGGCGGCGGCAGCGGTGGCGGCAGCAGCAGTGGCTGGTCCAGTGGAAGGGCCATCAGCGGTGGAACCAAGGCGACACAGGGTCCAGTTAGGCCCTGCGCCCACGACCACTGACCTTCGCTGACCAGCCTGGCGGCAAGCAGCTGCGGTTCTGCGGAGCCTTTCGCTTCACGAAAGCCACTTCAGAACTCGGCTTCCCGCCAGTCAGGAGAGACTCACCTCCATCTTGATTTCGGGCTCCAGAGATCGGACAGACTGAGGTACACAAACATAATCCGAGGCCAACACCACAGGGGTCTGAGCCCGACGGGCGTTGGCCTGCACCCAGGCCCTGGGCTGTTCGGGTGGCCATCGGGGTGCCAACCCAGCCAGGAGATTTTTTTGCCCTGGCCAGCACACGCGCCTCCATTTTGCCTACAGGACCCAGAGTGCTCGGGAGGGCAGAGATGGCTAACAAGTGTAGCCTGAGGCTAACAAAACGGGGGTCTAGGCCCCAAAAGGCACAGGACTGACCCCAAGAACTGGGCGGCTTGGTGGGCCATCTGTGTGTCAACCCGCCAAGCCAGGAGTTTGTTAGCACAACAGACTCTCCCAGTGCTTTCCGGGAGCGCGGACGCGCACGCCGGCCATCCAAGTCACCTGGCGGACCCAATTAACAGTCATAGCCCTAGGGGAACTTTGCTTGGACCTTGGCCTCCCAGGCTTTTGCCTGGACTCAGGACCTGGGCGACCAGGCTAACCTTGTGTGCGCCAGCCCGGTTGGGGAATCAGCTGCCCAGCGGAGTGAGCGGAACACAGGGGAGGTCACAGCAGCATACACCTTCGGCGCTCCCTGGGGGTGCACACGGGCTCCATCTGGTCCACAGACACAATCTGGGGCAAGGCCTCAGGCAGAAGCCCTCAGCTCAACTCTCTCCGCTTCAGATCAGCCTGGGCGGCCACACCACATCTCCAGGTCCCTCAAGAGGCTAGCAGGGGCTTCCGGGCGGCCAGCTGGGAGAAATCTGTGTGCTCCGGTAAATCCTGCGGGCTCCAGCGGGAGCCTTCAGGTGCCTGCTTCGGGATCTGAACAGCCTGGACAGCAGCACCCTGTCTACAGGCAGTGCAGGGTGTAAGCTGTGCACCAGAGGCCAACGGGGAAGGGGCAGCTTGCACTGGTGAGTCCAGCACTGACAAGACCAAGTAACACCAGTGAGAGCTAGATCGCAAAAGGCAAACGCAGGAACGTCACTAACAGAAATCAAGGCAATATGGCAACATCTGAACCCAATTCTCCTCTACCAGCATGTCCTGGATACCCCATCACACCAGTAAAACAAGATTTGCATTTAAAATCACTGGTCATGATGCTGGTACAGGAACACATGAAGGACATACTTAAAGAAATTCAGGAGAAAATGGATCAAAAGTTAGAAGCCCTTGCAAGGGAAACACAAAAATCATTGAAAGAAATCCAGGAGAATACAAAAGCCAACAAGGAGGAAATGCAAAAAACACTTAAAGAAATACAGGAGAACTTTGGTCAACAGGCTGAGGTCATGAAAGACGAAACACAAAAATCTCTTAAAGAAATACAGGAGAACTTTGGTCAACAGGCTGAGGTCATGAAAGAGAAAACACAAAAATCTCTTAAAGAATTACAGGAAAGCACAAACAAGCAAGTGAAGGAGCTAAGCAAAACCATCCAGGATCTAAAATCAGAAGTAGAAACACCAAGAAAACTCAAAAGGAGACAACTTTGGAGATAGAAAGCCTTGGGAAGAAATCAGGGGACAGAGATGCAAATATCAACAACAGAATACAAGAAATAGAAGAAAGAATCTCAGATGCTGAAGACTCCATAGAAACCATGGA
The DNA here is from genome assembly GCF_947179515.1 of Apodemus sylvaticus. Classification (NCBI taxonomy): domain Eukaryota; kingdom Metazoa; phylum Chordata; class Mammalia; order Rodentia; family Muridae; genus Apodemus; species Apodemus sylvaticus. The sequence goes on along the minus strand of NC_067495.1, from coordinate 76,412,891 downwards.
CTCAAAAGTTAAAGAAAATGCAAAATGCAAAAAGCTTGTAACCCAAAATATCCAGGAAATCCAGGACACAATGAGAAGACCAAACCTAAGGATTATAGGCATAGATGAGAGTGAAGATTTACAACTTGAAGGGCCAGCAAATATCTTCAATAAAATTATGGAAGAAAACTTCCCTAACCTAAAGAGAGAGATGCCCATGAATATACAAAAAGCCTACAGAACTCCAAACAGACTGGACCAGAACAGAAATACTTCCCGTTACATAATAATCAAAACACCAAATGTTCTAAACAAAGAAAGAATATTAAAGGCAGTAAGAGAAAAAGGCCAAGTAACATATAAAGGAAGACCTATCAGAATCACAGCAGACTTTTCACCTGAGACTATGAAGGCTAGAAGGTCCTGGGCAGATCTCATGCAGACTCTAAGAGAACACAAATGCCAACCAAAACTACTATATCCAGCAAAACTCTCAATCACCATAGATGGAGAAACCAAGATATTTCACGACAAAACCAAGTTTACCCAAAATCTATCCACAAACCCAGCCCTAAAAAGGATAATAGGAGGACAACACCAATACAAGGAGGGAAACTTCACCCTGGAAAAAGCAAGATAGTAACCTTTCTTCAAACCCAAAAGAAGTTAAGCAATCAAATTTAAAAAATAACGTCAAAAATGATAGGAAGTAACAATCATTATTCCTTAATATCTCTTAACATCAATGGACTTAATGCCCCAATAAAAAGACACAGACTAACTGACTGGATACGTAAACAGGACCCTACATTTTGCTGCTTACAGGAAACACACCTCAGGGTCAAAGACAAACACTACCTTAGAGTAAAAGGCTGGAAGACAATTTTACAAGCAAATGGTCTCAGGAAACAAGCTGGAGTAGCCATTTTAATATCAGATAAAATTGACTTTCAACCCAAAGTCATCAAAAGAGACCCTGAGGGATACTTCTTGCTGGTCAAGGGAAAAATACAACAAGAAGAACTCTCAATCCTGAACATCTATGCTCCAAATGCAAGGGCACCCTCTTTCATAAAAGAAACTTTATTAAAACTCAAAGCACACATTGCACCGAACACAATAATTGTGGGTGACTTCAACACTGCACTTTCCTCAATGGACCGATCAGGAAAACAGAAAATAAACAAGGACACAATGAAACTAATTGAAGCTTTGGACCAATTAGATTTAACAGATATATATAGAACATTCTATCCTAAAACAGAAGAATATACCTTTTTTTCAGCACCTCATGGTACCTTCTCCAAAATCGACCATATAATTGGTCTCAAGACAGACCTCAACAAATATAAGAAGAGCGAACTAATCTCATGCCTCCTATCTGATCACTATGGAGTAAAAGTGGTCTTCAATAGCAACAGAAACAATAGAAAACCCACATACACCTGGAAACTGAACAATACTCTACTCAATGATACCTTGGTCAAGGAAGAAATAAAGAAAGAAATTAAAGACTTTTTAGAACACAATGAAAATGAAAACACAACATACCCAAATCTATGGGACACAATGAAAGCAGTGCTAAGAGGAAAACTCATAGCCCTGAGTGCCTCCAAAAAGAAAATGGAGAGAGCATACATTACCAGCTTAATGACACACCTGAAAGCCCTAGAACAAAAAGAAGCTATTTCACCCAGGAGGAGTAGAAGGCAGGAAATCATCAAACTCAGGGCCGAAATCAATCAAGTAGAAACAAAGAGAACCATACAAAAGATCAACAAAACCAGGAGCTGGTTCTTTGAGAAAATCAACAAGATAGATAAACCCTTAGCCAGACTGACCAAAGGGCACAGAGAAAGTATCCAAATTAACAAACTTAGAAATGAAAAGGGAGATATAACAACAGAAACTGAGGAAATCCAAAAAATCATCAGATCCTACTACAAGAGCCTGTACTCTACACAGCTAGAGAATCTGGAGGAAATGGACAATTTCCTGGACAGATACCAAATACCAAAATTAAATCAGGACCAACTAGACCATCTAAACAGTCCCATAAAGCCTAAAGAAATAGAAGGAGTCATAGAAAGTCTTCCAACCAAAAAAAGCACAGGACCAGATGGTTTCAGTGCAGAATTCTACCAGACCATCAAAGAAGAGTTAACACCAATACTCTTCAAACTATTCCACAAAATAGAAACAGAAGGAACACTACCCAATTCCTTCTACGAAGCCACAATTACGCTGATACCAAAGCCACACAAAGTTCCAACAAAGAAAGAGAACTTCAGACCAATTTCCTTTATGAACATCGATGCAAAAATACTCAATAAAATTCTTGCCAACCGAATCCAAGAACACATCAAAATGATCATCCACCATGATCAAGTAGACTTTATCCCGGGAATGCAGGGTTGGTTCAATATACGGAAATCCATCAATACAATCCACTACATAAACAAACTCAAAGAAATAAAACCACATGGTCATTTCATTGGATGCTGAAAAAGCATTTGACAAAATTCAGCACCCTTTCATGCTTAAAGTCTTGGAGAGAACAGGAATTCAAGGCCCATACCTAAACATAGTAAAAGCAATATACAGCAAACCGGTAGCCAGCATCAAACTAAATGGAGAGAAACTTGAAGCAATCCCACTGAAATCAGGGACCAGACAAGGCTGCCCCCTTTCTCCTTATCTTTTCAATATTGTACTTGAGGCCCTAGCTCGGGCAATGCGACAACATAAGGAGGTCAAAGGGATACAAATTGGAAAGGAAGAAGTCAAACTATCATTATTTGCAGACGACATGATAGTCTACCTGAGTGACCCAAAAAACTCCACTAGAGAGCTCCTACAGCTGATAAACAACTTCAGCAATGTGGCAGGTTATAAAATCAACTCAAGCAAATCAGTGGCCTTCCTATACTCAAAGGATAAGCAGGCTGAGAAGGAAATTAGGGAAATGACCCCCTTCACAATAGCCACAAACAGTATAAAGTATCTTGGGGTGACTCTTACCAAACATGTGAAAGATCTGTATGACAAGAACTTCAAGACTCTGAAGAAGGAAATGGAAGAAGACCTCAAAAAATGGGAAAACCTCCCATGCTCATTGATCGGTAGAATCAATATAGTTAAAATGGCCATTTTGCCTAAAGCAATATACAGATTCAATGCAATACCAATCAAAATCCCAACTCAATTCTTCACAGAGTTAGAAAGAGCAATTATCAAATTCATCTGGAACAACAAAAAACCCAGGATAGCTAAAACTATTCTCAGCAACAAAAGAAAATCTGGGGGAATCAGTATCCCTGACCTCAAGCAATACTACAGAGCAATAGTGTTAAAAACTGCATGGTATTGGTACAGTGACAGGCAGGAGGATCAATGGAACAGGATTGAAGATCGAGAAATGAACCCACACACCTATGGCCTCTTGATCCTCGACAAAGAGGCTGAAAACATCCAATGGAAAAAATATAGCCTTTTCAACAAATGGTGCTGTTCAACTGGAGGGCAGCATGCAGAAGAATGCGAATTGATCCATCCTTGTCTCCTTGTACTAAGCTCAAATCCAAATGGATCAAGGACCTCCACATAAAGTCAGACACTCTGAAGCTAATAGAAAAGAAACTGGGGAAGACCCTTGAGGACATCGGTACAGGGAGAAAGTTTCTGAACAGAACACCAATAGCGTATGCTCTAAGAGCAAGAATTGACAAATGGGACCTCATAAGGTTACAGAGTTTCTGTAAGGCAAAGGTCACCTTCAAGAGGACAGATCGGCAACCAACAAATTGGGAAAAGATCTTCACCAATCCTACATCAGATAGAGGGCTAATATCCAATATATATAAAGAACTCAAGAAGTTAGACTCCAGAAAACCGAACAACCCTATTAAAAAATGGGGTACACAGTTAAACAAAGAATTCTCACCTGAAGAACTTCGGATGGCGGAGAAGCATCTTAAAAAATGCTCAACTTCATTAGTCATTAGGGAAATGCAAATCAAAACAACCCTAAGATTTCATCTTACACCAGTCAGAATGGCTGAGATTAAAAATTCAGGAGACAGCAGGTGTTGGAGAGGGTGTGGAGAAAGAGGAACACTCCTCCACTGCTGGTGGGGTTGCAAATTGGTACAACCACTCTGGAAATCAGTCTGGCGGTTCCTTCGAAAACTGGGCACCTCACTTCCAGAAGATCCTGCTATACCACTCCTGGGCATATACCCAGAGGATTCCCCACCATGTAATAAGGATACATGCTCTACTATGTTCATAGCAGCCCTATTTATAATTGCCAGATGCTGGAAAGAACCCAGGTATCCCTCAACAGCAGAGTGGATGCAAAAAATGTGGTACATCTACACAATGGAGTACTATTCAGCCATTAGAAACAATGAATTCATGATATTCTTAGGCAAATGGATGGAGCTAGAGAACATCATACTAAGTGAGGTAACCCAGACTCAAAAGGTGAATCATGGTATGCACTCACTAATAAGTGGTTATTAACCTAGAAAACTGGAATACCCAAAACATAATCCACACATCAAATGAGATACAAGAAGAAAGGAGGAGTGGTCCCTGGTTCTGGAAAGACTCAGTGAAACAGTATTCGGCAAAACCAGAACGGGGAACTGGGAAGGGGTGGGAGGGAGGACAGGGGAAGAGAAGGGGGCTTACTGGACTTTCGGGGAGTGGGGGGGGGCTAGAAAAGGTGAAATCATTTGAAACGTAAATAAATTATATCGAATAAAAAAAATTAAAAAAAAAAATTCAGGAGACAGCAGATGTTGGCGAGGATGTGCAGAAAGAGGAACATTCCTCCACTGCTGGTGGGGTTGCAAATTGGTACAACCACTCTGGAAATCAGTCTGGCAGTTCTTCTGAAAACTGGGCACCTCATTTCCAGAAGATCCTGTTATACCACTCCTGGGCATATATCCACAATATTCCCCAGCATGTAATAAGCATACATGGTCCATTATGGTCATGGCAGCCCTATTTATAATTGCCAGAAGCTGGAAAGAACACAGATATCCCTCAACAGAAGAGTGGATGCAAAAAATGTGGTATATATACACAATGGAGTACTACTCAGCCATTAGAAACAATGAATTCATGATGGATGGAGCTGGAGAACTTCATACTATGTGAGCTAACCCAGACTCAAAAGATGAATCATGGTATGCACTCACTAATAAGTGGGTGTTAACCTAGAAAACTGGAATACCCAAAACATAACCCACACATCAAATGAGGTACAAGAAGAACGGAGGTGTGGCCCCTTGTTCTGGAAAGACTCAGTGAAGCAGTATAGGACAAAATCAGAACAGGAAAGTGGGAAGGGTTGGGTGGGAAAACAGGGGGAGGGAAGGGGGCTGATTGGACTTTTGGGGAATGGGGGTCTAGAAAAGGGGAAATCATTTGAAATGTAAATAAAAAATATATCGAATAAAACAATTTTAAAAAAATTTATGAAAAAAGAAAAAAAAGTAATGCGGATGGCTGAGAAGCACCTTAAGAAATGCTCAACATCATTAGCTATTAGGGAAATGGAAATCAAAACAACCCTGAGATTTTACCTCACACCAGTCAGAATGGCTAAGGTCAAAACCTCAGGAAATAGCAGGTGTTGGCGAGGATGTGGAGAAAGAGGAACACTCCTTCACTTCTGGTGGGTTTGTAAAATGGTACAACCACTATGGAAATCAGTCTGGCAGTTCCTAAGAAAACTGGACATGACACTTCTGGAGGAACCTGCTACACCTCTCCTGGGCATATACCCAGAGGATTCTCCAGCATGCAATAAGGACACATGCTCCACTATGTTCATAGCAGCCTTATTTATAATTGCCAGAAGCTGGAAATAACCCAGATATCCCTCAATGGAGGAATGGATACAGAAAATGTGGTATATATACACAATGCCATACTATTCAGCAATTAAAAACAATGAGTTCATGAATTTTTTAGGCAAATGGATGCAACTAGAAAATATCATCCTCAGTGAGGTAACACAATCACAAAAGAATACACATGGAGAGCAATCATTGATAAGTGGATATTAATTAGCCCTGAAGTTCTGAATACTGAAGATACATTTAGCATATCAAATGATTCCCATGAAGAAGGAAAAAGAGGGTCCTAATCCTGTAAAAGCTTGATCCAGCATTGTAGGGGAGTACCAGGACAGAGAAAAGGGAGGGGGAATGATAGGAGAATGGATGGAGAGAATTGGACTTATGGGACATATGGGGAGGGGGGAACTTGGAAAGGGGAAAGCTTTTGGATTGTAAACAAAGAATATAGAAAAATATATATATATATATATATGAAATGAAATATAGAATGTTATTACAAAAAAGTTTGAAAATCATATTACAACAAATTTAATAAACCATTTATATTTATTTGTTTATATATATTCTTTATTTACATTTCAAATATTGTCCTTTTTTCTGGTTCCTCCATTCCCCCAAAATCCCATAAGCCATCTCCCCTACCCCAATCAGCCCACCTCCGCTTCCCTGTCCTGGTATTCCTCTACACTAAGGCATCAAGTCTTTTCAGGACCAAGGGCCTCTCCTTCCTTTGGTGTCTAACAAGACCATCGTCTGCTACCTATGTGTCTGGAGCCATGGGTAACTCCATGTGTATAACCCAAGTTTTTAATAACTTCTTAGAAGAACACTGGATTCTAAAACTGATATAGATGGGCTAGAGAGGATGAAGAAAGTGATAGTAAATAAGTTGAACTGGAATTGAAAAGTTTAAAACCTCTTACAAAGGTACTGTAAAGGACAAGAGGCCTTCCTTGTGGAGAACTACCAAACATATAAAAGAACCAAGAAAACTCTGATATGATAATTTTTGAAAGTCATAATACAAATAAGTTCTAAATTATTACATATGGCTTTGGGGAAACTTCTAGGCATATTAAATGAAAGGAACTGTTAAAAAAAAAACACTGGGAATGAACTTAATTGCTTAACTTTATAACACTTATGGATTGATATATCGCCATTTTAAAATGTCTTATGTAAAAATTTGAAATTAAATACAGAGAAGCAAAAATGGATATATAATTGTGCATGTGTTTAGAAAAATTCCCATTATTTTTCTTCCTTTGACAACTACCAATTAATTGAGTCTTACAACTAAGTAATCCATTCAAGAAATAATAGCTGATACTAAGCTATAGGACTCTGGCTAAGCTCTCTCTACATTCTCTAGAATCTTGTTCTATGTTTTCTCATTTCAAAAACTATTTCTCCTGAGTCCTGAATCATATAAGAAAATATTAATTTGAATGCATTAGGAGTAAAACAGTCCTCTGCAAAAATAAATGCTTTTATTCATTGAGCCAGCTCTCTAGGCCTATAAAGAAGACAATCTTAAAGGTAGACACTCATGAAGAGATCATTCTACATTAAGAGAAAGAATGCAGAACTACATGAGTCTGTATCTAAATGGGTAGAGTAAGAGTAATTGAACAATTCAGAAGAATAAAAAGTCTGATGTGTACAATTTCCTTCACAGTGACTTCAGAATTCTAAATTTAATATGTTGACTTCAGCAGTGAAATTATGTTAGATTAGATAATTAAAACTTAAACAGAAATGTAGCTTATGGCCAATGAGGCTTATATACCAGAAATAAGGTACATTCTGAAGCCTTAAAAACAGTCACATTGTATACAAAATAATGTTAGTGATATGTTAACAAAACTAAACCAATAATATGTGATTTTAGTAATATATTTAAGGAAATTAAGATCAACGTAGAAGTATATACTAGTGACAATATTCAATGGACTAAGGACTTGTCAGATCTACAGGCATTGATTGAATTTTTAGTAGATTCACACTGAAAGACAAAGATACTATAGGAATCATTCCAGTGGAAACAAAATGACATCAGATTGACACACGGAACTGTACAAAACAATAAAGAACATGAAAAATAGCAATTATATAGATAAGAATAATATGTTTTCTGTCTCACTTAACTATTAATTGAACATATAGAACTTAAATAAAAAGAATAAGTATGGAATGAAGTACATGTATGAAAACTATATGACTATTCATTGTCATAGGGACACAAATGGCTGTATTTATATTTCTGGTTTCTTATATTAGATGGAAACTGACATATTTGAAGGTATGTGATAAATAAAATACATGGTAAAACTATTAACCACAAAGCAACTGAAAATAATCGGTTATATTTAATATGAAAAATGGGGGTAAAATAAAAATTGTTTAAATGTACTGTTTTAGGATAACAAGAAAAAATAAAATTAATTAAATGGATACACTAAGTAAAAAGAAAACAAAAGGAATGATAATAAACTGTAGCATAATATATTCTTGGGGTAGTATATTTCAAACTCTGATTTTCAAAATGGGAAAATATAGCAAAAAGGATTTCTTCATAGAAATATTTAACATTTTTTATAGACACCAACTACAGGGGACTCTTACCAACCCAGCACTACACTATAGGACTTCTGGCTTCCAAACATATTTGTTGAACAAAATTGTTTCCTTTTTTTCTGCAAAGCCTTAAATAAACACATGAAATTTTTAGTAGGCAAAATGGACCTCAGGAATTTGAAGGGTGTCATAGAGATAATGAGGGTTTCCAAATACGTACCATTGACCATACAAGGCTATGTCTACCTCACTTTCATTGGTTATATTAATTCTTATGCCTTATTGGGTGGTGGGCTAATAAAAATTATAGCTTTATAACAGTTTGGCTTCTATAAAAATTAAAGCATAACAGTGTTTTTCTGGAAGTTTTATGAGGAAGAGACAATGGATGATTAATCCCTTATTTATCCATAGATTCTAATATTGAACAAGTATTCTATAATTTGTTGTTCTTTTATTTATCTGAAAACTTCCTCTGTGCTTTCAATGGTGACCATATACATACCCTGTTGCATCTCTCCAGTTCTCTACAAGACTCTACATTGCATATCTCTCCAAACTATATAAAATAATTTTATCTTTATAAAATAAAAGTAGGAAAGTCACTTTAATGATATACATGTTATAGGGCCAGGTAAAGAGTTATGAATTATAAATCTTATAAAAAGACATCAAAATTAGCAGAACATGGTGGCATAGGCCAGTAAACCCCATACTAGTGGTGAATACAATATTATCAGTGATTTTCTGGCTAACTCTAATATATAGTAAATTGGAGAGTAACTTAAGATATATAAAGAGACCTAAAAAAGAAGAAAAAAAAAAGAAGCAAAGAAAGAAAAAAGAAAGACTGTGAAAAACATTAGTACACCCAGGAAGTCAAAGATAAACCTACAAAAGAATTTCATGATTCAGCTTCCATGAGATCTTCCACAATGGGCGAGGATTTGGGAAGAAAACAAATGTTTTGAAGTCACTCACACTCCTGCAAGTAGTCTTTTGTGGTGCCCTGTATGCAAGCCCAATAAATAAATTAGTTTACTACAAAGAAGGAAAGAAACAAAGAAAAATGAGAGGAAGGGAGTAAGGAAGGACAGAAGATAAAAACACAATAATAGTTGAATTTTTGACTGTTGTCTAAATCTGCAAAGTATGTAAGACTCATTTGCTTTACAAAACAAGAACCAAGAAGATCTGGCTACAACTAAATTTGAAAAAAGGATAACTTTGCTCTTTTTTTTACATTAGTCTGGATTACTAGGATAAAGATAATTGAGAGAAGAATTATGTGGAAAACAGAGACAAGAAAAAAACAGACACAAAGAAAGCCATTTATTTTTAAGGCAACTATTCACATGATTCTGGGGGACTGACAAGCCTGAAATTCTAAGAACAGAATGGAAATTCCAAAATTGTGCTAACAGTCTTTTGGCTTGAGTCTGAGTTCTGACAAAAGGCTTCTGTGCTGAATGCTCCTGTCTCAGCTGATAGATCAAATTAATGAGAGGTGACTGAATCAATAGAGCTTTAACCTAATTGATGTGTTCATCCACTGAAGGATTCATAAAACCATTGGCATGATTTAGAGATGTTGGAATATTTGGAGGCTTGACCTAGCTGGAGGAAATATGTCACTGGGAGTGTGTCTTTGTCTTGCTTTCTGCTTTTTACACTCCATGAGGGGGAATCCTTTGCTTCACCACATGATCCCCATAATTATTTTATGTCCAGCGTCAACTCATGCAGGAGTCCCAATGGCCACAAACTGAAAGCATAAAACAAACAAGATGTCTGCTGTATAAGATAATTTCTTTAAGCTATGTGTTGCAGCAATAGAAAAAATAGTGACTAACACAATTGATATTACAGAGTTAACTCTAAATTTAACAGAGCAGCAAATGCAAACACTGCAGAATCTGTGTTTTGCCAGTCATGGGAAGAATTTCTTCTTGCATGAAAAACCTTAATTAATGCCCTCAAGACTTTAAGTCCTTGGGTAAAGCACATTCATTTACTCAAAGTCCAGTGATTTAAATGTTAATAATATCTAGCAAATACATTCACAGGAACCCTTATATTGTTTGACTAAGCAGCTAGTAATCACAACATAAACATACTGATAGAAATTGGCAAGTTTTTTCCTATGTTCATTCCTGCCTAAGTGTATCCTATTTAACCAAAGGCCCAGCACAGAGTTTGTTTCTCACTATTTTCCACTAAAATATAAAGATAGACTTTATGGTTCTCACTTTGTTTAAAATAATATATTCCTTTTTTTTTTGTTCATCGATCCTATGAATAGAGTATGAAATTAGAATACTAATGCTATTAAATTATTAGTTTATTTATTTTTTGGTATTATAATATACATATAAAAGTTCACCCTTTCCTATCCTCTCTCCAAACGTTCTCATATCTCATATATCTTTGTCTCTTTAAAATTTAGGATCTACATTTTCATTAGTTGGTGGTAGTGGTGGTGGTGGTGGTGGTGGTGTGTGTGTGTATTCCCAAATATATAAATGTAATCTGCTCTGTCTATATAATGTTACTTTTGTATATGTTTTCTGGGCTGACTATTTGGGAATTGGATAAAAAATTGTTCTGCTCTTCCCTGGGGTAAACTATTTCGCCCCCATATTTTCTCTCAAAATCTATAAAATGTCTGTATTTCTTTGTGTAGCTTTGAGACCTCCTGGTCTTTTCCCTGTCCATTTAAAGTTATTCATTGTTGTTGTCCTTGTTCAGTTCAATTTGGACAGGCATGATTTCCCTCTTGTTTAGTAGGTCTTAAATCCAATTAGAGAGCTATTGTTTACTGTCAAGTTCTACATGCCACTATTATGCCCTTAATGTTATTTGGGCATGCGCCTTATTATTCTGGTTCATGAGCATCATAGATGGGTAGGACCTCTGATTGTTTTCCTGCTTTGGAAGATTACAAGGGGCCTTCTAATACCATGAAAGCTAATCTATAAAGAATAGGCTTTCAGGTCAGTTCTAGTCCAGAGTCTTTCTGCCTACAGAAAAAGATGTAAGCTCTTAGTTATTTCTCTATGTCCATGCCTCCCCACCTCTATGCTCCTTGCTTTGATGGCCATGGCCTCACCCTCTGAAACTCTAAGTAAGCCCCTAATTAAATGCCTTCCTTTATAAGTTTCCTTGGTCATTGTGTTTCTTCACAGAAATAGAATGGTAACTAAGAAAATGATTTGTTCAAGAATAACTAAAAGGAAATACCTAAGAAATACTTGAGACGTCAAGAAATCAAAAATTATGTTAATAACCAAATATTCTACTTTAAAGTTTCAAAACTGTGTCTTGCAACTGATAATTTATATTCGTACAAGGCTATGCTATATTTACAATTAGTTTTATACTTTATTTCATAATATATATACTACTCAAAATAGGTCCAGAAAAAAATGTAAATAATCTCATAATAAGCAAGATAAGATAAGAAAATAAACTTAGTTGTTCAAAGTCAGAAGCTAATAAATGTAAATGATGACAACTGTTAGGGTTTTCTGAATGGCTATATTTAATCTTGCATATCAGGTGGTGCAATATTCTTTTGCCATTTAAATTTTTAGCTTGGCTCTTGTGTTTCTAATAATCATTATTTGAATACACTTTAGTCATGCTATGAAACCACCCACTGCTCTTATTCTATGTGAATTTGCATTCAAGTATTATAATAGTTAATGCTAAAAATCACTTGAATGGATTAAAAGATACCCAGAAACGCATTTATCCATCATTTGTGGGTATGCTTTTGAGATTTTTCCATAGCAGACTGGTCAAAAATTTGGACTGAGAATGAGCATTCTGCAATAAATGTGGGAGCATGTCTTCAAAAAGGAAAAGGAGAAAGTTAGAATCATATTCATAGTCTCTCTTTTTGTTTTTCCCTCCTTCAGCTGTTCTTTTCATATTTCTCATGCTCATTTTTCTTCCTGACAGCTATTACAACTGGGATATCATTATGTCCCAAGCTACAACACCAGAATACCAATTTCTTTGGCCTTTGATATTCAAATTTCAAGAATTACTCCAGCACATCACCATTTTCTCAACTAAAGGCCATAAACTGTGGAGATTCTGAGGCCTTTAGGATTTAGACATAGCTAGGCTAGCAGTTTCCCTTGTTCTCCCTCTAATCGCTGGCCTTCTTTTTATTGAAAGATAAGACCTAAACTCTCAAATAAATTCATATATATATATGTGTGTGTGTGTGTGTGTGTGTGTGTGTGTGTGTGTGTGAATATATATGAATTATATAGATTTATATTACATATATGAAATATATATATATACCTAATTAACTGTGTTCTGTTGTGTTTTTCTACAGATTATTAATTAATAAAACATCTTCTCTAAACTAGTTAGTTTCTCTATTTAAATTCTTGGAATATAATGTATTTTATGATTAGTTTATAATTCGACTTTGAGTTATATGTTCTTCCCTGGTCTAAATAACCATATTTGGAGGTTAAGTTTCCAGTGTTATTAGTCCTCCTCTTCTTATGAGTTCTGACTTGTGCATATAATAAAATCTTACTAGGGCATAGGCAAATGCTAGTATCATTTCAGTAACAATAGGTTTCCAATGAATTTCTTTCTGATCATTCTGGTTAATCTTAAATTGTCATTGACTCTGTTTTCATTAAACTTTTTCTACTTAAACTTTCTTTAAAGCTTAATGGGCTATAGGTTTTCACTTACAAATATTAGCCCTGCTCTTGCTCTTTTGCTCTTCCCTCTTTTCTCTTCTTCTCCTCTTGCCCTCTTCCCCCTCTATCCCTCCTCCCCTCTCCCTTCTCTCTCCACATGCTCATGGCAGGCTTCTATTCTTCTTTTTCTTTTTCATCTTCTTTTTCTCTTTCTCTTTCTCCTTCTCCTCCTCCTCCTTTATCTCCGTGTTCCACATCTCTCTCAGCCTTATTTTGTCCCTACTCCCTCAACTCCCTTCCCCTCCCCATGCCCTATATAAACTATTCTATAC